>NW_025767228.1:0-152500 GCF_003918875.1 Haliotis rubra | reverse complement strand
TTGTATAATATAAATCAAATAAAGACAAATGTGAACTTAAATATTATTCATATGGAATAAAGAAGTTACATGTTTTGCACAAAATATTAAGATATATGACGAGTGCACTTAATTACGATTTATTTAGAATAAATATTTAAAATATGACGCATCATGTCAATGTGGCCATGGATGTGAGAATGTTTTTCATTACTTCCTTGAATGTCCATTGTATACTACTCAAAGACATAAACTGTTACAATCTTTAGAAAGTATTGTTAAAATTACAACACTGATTGGTATTAATCGTATCTTACATGGCAATGCAGGTGTCTCATTTACTGCAAATCAGAATGTTTTCAAATATGTACATATCTATATCTCTCCAACAAAACGTTTTCTCAGTTAACACAATCAAACCTCTCAGTGACAAACCTGTTTTTATATTCGATACTAATTGATAGTAAAATCAATTTTGAAAAGAGAAATCATTTATCATTTAATCACAACAAAGTTCTATTTACCAACAATCAAACCTCTCAGTAACGAACCTGTTTCAGGCTCACCCTGCTCTACTCACTAGACAGTGGACTGTTCCATTATACCCGTAGGTGTTACCCTAATTAACCTTCTAGTTCAGTGTCTGTCAATTGGGTGTCTGTCAAATGGGTGTCTGTCAATTTGGAGATAACCCCACTTTCAGTTGTCTATAATTAAGCTGGGTAATGAAACAACTATGAGGTTATATAATTATAGCTTGGGTCTTTGATTTCTTCAAGCAAGGTAAAACAGAAAGTGCTGAGTGCCGAGGTCGGGAGTGAAATGAAAGGATTAGCCATGTCGGCAAGTTTAAACTGACTATCAGAATATGCAATGTCCGCAGAAAGTGAATTTCATTTGATGGATTTATGTGTTATTATTCTGAGGTATGAGTTGGGACAGGAACAATTGTATAACCAAAGTAAGGCTTTTGAACATACACAATGATACTTATTTTGCACATTTGTACATATGCATAGACTGCAGGGGGGTGACAACCATTATTGGCATGAGTATATTTTTCTATTCCTCCATAGGGCGAAATTGCGACATGGCGACAATTGTCAAGTCAAAATATGTCGCGTTGTCGCATTGTTGCCCTATCAAAGATGTGTAAAAAAAGCCTAAAAACGTGACACACGACAATGCGACAACGCGACAATGTCCCTTCTCGGATTCCATACGTAACATTACAGAGACTACAGAGATGAGGCATTTGTGGGTGGGCCAGGACACGCTGGTCTTATCGTGATCCTGAGCACCCGGTGTCACCAATTTGTGAGCGTCAGGGGCGGTAGGGTAACCTGGTGGAGAAATCGTTCGCTCGTCACACCGAAGACCTGGGTTCGATTCCCCTCACTCACTCACCTTACCTGCACCATTTTAATTGCTTCGTTCCAGGGTAAGCCGACCCTGATATTCAAATTTGGAATAAAATTTAAGTTGTTAGAACAGTCTATTTGTCTTCTCGACAAATCTATTTCCATTTTTCGGTGAAAAAGACTTCAAAAGAAGAGAAGCAAGTAATTCGTTTCATTAAAAAAATCAATTACTTTTTCATTTCACGACAAATTTCACGCGATCAATGATCAGGTTTTACTATAGCTGCATTTTACTTCACTCACTCACTCACTCACCGAGAGCGTCATATAAAAAAGATACTCCTTATGCGATCACAGCCGTAAAGCTACTATGCCTTTAGCATACATTTCTTTGGATTGATTATGGAAAGGGTTTTATGGCTTTCATTTATCTTGCGCAGTTTCGTTTCGTGGAGACATACACTTAAATTGCACTTGTCTGTTTGTTGTTTAACGCCACACTCAGCAATATTCCAGCTATTTGGCGCTTGTATGTAAATAAGCGAGTCTGGACCAAACAATCCCGTGAACACCGATCTACGCAGTTGATATACAATCAGTCAACGAGCCTCACCACCCAATCCTTTAGTGGCCTCTGACTATATTCTTAAAGAGTATTAAGAAATGTAGTGTTTAATCTGTACCACTGTGAAATACAACGGCATGCACATTATAAGAGTGTCATTGGTAATGGAAAGCGTCTTGGTCAGTACAGGCTGCGCTTTCCTTGTGTACCCAAAGCGCAGATCTCACACAACCTACCGTCAGATGATGATGATGATGATGATGATGATGATGATGATGATGAATGATGATGATGATGATGATGATGATGATGATGATGATGATGATGATGATGAATGATGATGATAATGATAATGATAATGATGATGATGAATATAGGATTCCAAACAAATTGAATTCTAAAATAGCTATAACTTATATGCAATTTTCAAGACAATTATGACATATGATACAAAATGTCTGTTATTGAATAAGGTTTCAGTTTCAAACTTAGAATAATCATGAACATGCGAATGTGTATCGGATTTATTATTACACTGCTGGGCAAAGAATATTTATGTGGAAATTAAATAAACAAGATATTCAATGGTAATATGTTTGATACGTTTATAGACGTTTCAGCCGAGTAGTGTTTTCACAACGTGTGTACATTATGTGTTAAATGCAGTTTTTAAACCTTCTATTACCGGCCTCAAGGCCTTACTTTGAAGTCAGGAATTTTAACCCGGATTCCCACTGGCTACGACAAGAATGGTTAGTTGAAGACGACTAATTCGATCACGGAAGTTCACTGGCTACGATAAGCATGGGTTGCTGAAGACTTCCAATTCCATCTAGGATCTTCACGAGCTACGATAAGCATGGGTTGCTGAAGACGACCAATTCTATCCCAGATCTTCACGAGCTACGATAATCATGAGTTGCTGAAGACTTCCAATTCCATCTAGGATCTTCACGGGCTACGATAAATATAGGTTGCAGAACACGACCAATTCCGTCCCGGATCTTCACTGGCTTCGACACGCATGGGTTGCTGAAGACGACCAATTCCATCTCAGATCTTCACGAGCTACGATAAGCATGGGTTGCTGAAAACGACCAATTCTATCTCAGATCTTCACGAGCTACGATAAGCATGGGTTGCTGAAGACTTCCAATTCCATCTAGGATCTTCACGAGCTACGATAAGCATGGGTTGCTGAAGACTTCCAATTCCATCTAGGATCTTCACGAGCTACGATAAGCATGGGTTGCTGAAGACTTCCAATTCCATCTAGGATCTTCACGGGCTACGATAAATATAGGTTGCAGAACACGACCAATTCCGTCCCGGATCTTCACTGGCTTCGACATGCATGGGTTGCTGAAGACGAACTCTATTACAATGAGCATGGGTAGCTGAAGACGGCCAATTCTATCTCGGGCCTTCATAGGCTATGCTTAAGAAGATCAATTCTTTATTAGATCTTCACGGGCTACGACAAGCATTTGCGCTGAAGTCTCACTTCTCTCTGAAGTGAGAGGGACGTGGGGTCTTTCCAAGACGTGTGGTTCGTATTTTCTCCAGGTCATCTCCGATCGCAATGTTACATGTCTCTCTTGATAAAAAGGGAATAATTGTCAGATTACAACCAGATGGATTGTACACATAATTACAATTAAAGACGACCCTTTCCACATTCATATAAAACCTAAAGAAAGTACACACCTGGCTTGTGTGGGATTATTTTAAAAAAACAAACCCAAAACAACCTAAAATATTTTGAAAAGGTGTTTGATTGTGACTTACAAGTTACACACGGTGGGCACTTGTTGCCAAAACACCACACATATACTTTACGGTGTTGTTAGTGGAATATCATTAAAATCATGACTTTGTTGTACGTCAGTTTATATATCTACCGTACGATTCCGGCTATGTAAAGAGAATATGTTTCCGAGTAATTATAAAACAGTGATAATACCAGGTGTTTGCGAAAAGGGGAACGTATCCTGCCCCAACGGTACCATCCGTCACAAACACATACAAAGGCAATGCAATTCTTCTCCTGAAATATACCCGTGAAGGTCCGGGTTAGAATATTGGCCTTCAGTAACCCATGCTTGTGGTAAGAGGCGACTAGGGGGATCGGGTGGTCAGGCTCGCTGACGTGGTTGACACATGTCATCGGTTCCCAATTGCGCAGATCGATGTTCATGCAGTTGATCACTGGATTGTCTGGTCCAGACTTAATTATTTACGGACCGCCGCCATATAGCTGGGATATTGCTGAGTGCGGCGTAAAATTAAACTCACTCACTCACCTGAAAGAAATACTGCAACATGTAATACAAGTCACATAATGAATATGAGAGTCTAATTTAACGGATCGAACAGAGCACGAAGAATTTTTGGTGATACGTTCCATAGTATCAGCCTTATCGGGTTTTTAGTGAATTAATATATAAAGGACAACCTTTTTATATTCCAGCATTGCTGGGAGCTGATAATATTTTAAAACACTAACTAACAACACACTTCCTACCCTTCGAAAATATATTGATCGGTTCTTCACGTTATACCACAGTAATGGCCGGCTTTCCTGTTTCCAACGGCATGTAAAACTATCTTTTTATTCAATGTATATTTTGCAACACTTGTAAATGAAATGAAACTTAAGAAACTTGAAAAACAAGAAGCAGAAAAAATGTGTTGTATTGCTGCATAGTTAAGGAAAATAATCTTAGAGTCAAAACTCTTGAATCCTATTTTATTTGCTAACATTCGCGCCCTTTTCCTTTAGATGTTCTTGTCCAACGCCGTTTTTGTCTTAAGCAGCATCAGGTTGCTGATAAAAAACACCAATTTGTGATGAAATTGATCTTAAAATTGAATGCGAAACAAAAAAATGCTCGTTTGTAAAATTAAGCATCCTGGTTTGAGATTTCAGGCTAAGATTATCTTTTCTTGAATACCAAACTAGTCTGATTTGTGAAAAACGTGAAACTTGTCAACGACCGTAACATGAAATTGAAGGAAATCATTATTAAAATATGTGGCCATAAAAAAAGTACCGGAAGAAGAAAATCGCGCTTAAAAAGTAGCGATATGTCTTTAAAAAATAGCAATTCTCCAGCTTTTAATATTCTTTGACTGGGTCATTTGACCTTATTAGTTCGCCGAGGAGACCCGCGTATATCATGATAACATTATTACCAGAAGCGCGGCAATCTCTACAAGTTCGTAAATAAATTCACAATCCTGTCTCTGTTCTGACGGCCTGTGTCCCGAATCAATTGTCTAATTCAACACGATGGAAATTATTAGGCCAATAAACACCAGTAATCGCTGTTTGGTTTATTCACCGCCGTATCGACCAGCGCCGCAGAATGAACCACTGACACGAACGCTTTTGATTGGCTAATTGCAACACGTTCTGCACATGCAGACACTCGAGACCAAAAAATGTGTTGTAATGAGACCTGTGAATGAGACAGTTTTGTCTCATTAGCTTTCCAATTAGAGATTGACATTTATTACTTGCAGTTGATATAGGATTCTGCCCACGTCGTTTTTAAAAAGAATTGTTGTGAAAGATATCATTGACTTTAAATACAGTCTCCACTTGGTCCTAGTAAATTGGGTGAAACAGCCAACCAATGTATCATGTTTCTTGTACATGAGATGCGGGCTGTTTATTGACCCTCGATCTCAAGTAGGTTACATGTTATGTAAATCCTCTAAAATAAACCCCAGATGTTAGGATACAGGATATTAAACGCGGATAGCTTAAAGGGTTTTACACCTTTTTTAAATTAGGAAAGAAGACCTTTCATTACACTTAAGAGTGAGTGAGTGAGTTGAGTTTTACGCCGCACTCAGCAATATTAAACTTAAGAAATCACTTCTACAAGCATTGTACTATTTTGATTATGGCATAAGTATGTGTTTATGAATCGCTATCAAATAGTGTGAATAACACGTATTTGTTGGACTCGAGAGTATCCTGCACCAAACAGTGGAACCTGTCACAAACACATGCAAAGGCAAGTTAATTGCTCACCTGAAATATCGACTGTAAGTTGCGAAAATGTTTCGGGCTCAAAGAATAATGTTCAAGAGGGTTGCATCCCTTAGTTGTGCAGTGTATGGAAAGGTAGTGTGGGTTCGACTGAAGTATTTCTCCGTTAAAATATATCCATGCTTAAGATAATGTAAGGTAGGTCTATGTAATTTGATCTTGAAGACCTACGATTCACACCGAATGTTCAACACCTGATCTGAAATCCCCTTTTTTATGTGTCCGCCGCCGTGCTATTGCTTGAATATTGCTCAAAGCGGCGTAAAAAATACACTCACTCACTAATAAAACATGCAGAAGGTTTAAGAGCGTGTCAAGTAAGACACATATAGGCTTTACTTCCACAAAAAGGTGCCAGGCCACGATATATATGCACACTCAAGTCACAGACACTCACACGTCACACACCAACCACAGACACTCACACGCCACACACCAACCACACACACGCCACAGACACTCACACGCCACATACCAACCACACACACGCCACAGACTCTCACACGCAACACACCAAACACACACACGCCGCAGACACTCACACGCAACACACCAAACACACACACGCCACAGACACTCACACGCAAAACACCAAACACACACACGCCACAGACACTCACACGCAACACACCAACACACACAGGCCACAGACATTCACACGCCACACACCTAACACACATACGCCACAGACACTCACACGCCACACACGAACACACACACACCACAGACACTCACACGCAACACACCAAACACACACACGACACAGACACTCACGCGACACACACCTAACACACACACGACACAGACACTCACACACACGCCACAGACACTCATACACCAAACAGACACACGCCACAGACACTCACACGCTACACACGAATCACACACACGACACAGATACTCACACGCCACACACCAACCACACTGACGCCACACACCAAACACACACACACCACAGACACCCAAATGCCACACACATGCCACACACTCACACACACCACACACAACACCCATCCACACGCCAACCACACACTCACACGCCATACAGTAACCACACACACGTCACACACACCTAACACACACACGCCACAGACACTCACACGCAACACACCAAACACGCACACGCCACACACACATACACACACGCCACAGACACTCAAATGACACACACATGCAACAGACACACACACCACACACACGACACCCACCCATACAGCAACCACACACACGTCACACTCACTCACACGCAAAACACACACGTATTACGTGCAACGTGAAAAAAATCCCATGTCACCTCACATCATCCGTGAAGTGTTGCATTGTTACCCTGTGTTTTATTCCTAATGAATCGGATACCAGGAAGTAGATCGTGTTAGCATCTGTGTCCTGTATTGCAACAGTACTGATGAAACGCATCAGGAAGATCATACGCTACAAGTCACAATCGTGATGTATGGAACATTTGACATTTCTCGCAATACGTTTCAAGATGATACTCTGTGAAGCGCACATTTCTTTGTGTAAATGCAGCGCAATGACAAATAACGTTCAAGCTGAAATGAACGAATACAATGTCGCTTAAAATGAAACTAAATTCCTATAAGAAAGATTGGCTTGCGTTAAGTCGTGTGGGATAGCAATGGCTTGTTTTGGCTTGAGATGACGTGACGAACAGACACGGAGACGCGCCAACTGAAATGAATATTTACAATGACGTCGAAAATGAAACTAAAATCCCACATATTATCTTACCTACATGTAAATTACTTCAATTTCATTGGTCAATGACGCTTTAACAACTTTCAGTGTCACCCCTCCCAGGAGGGTGACAACTGGAAAAAATATTACCCGCTGCCACGGTAACCATCAAACTCTCCGCAGAGAAGCTGTATCGCTAAGAGTCGTATGACGTCATAATATGACGCATGCAGTGCACAGAGTTCGGAAACCGTTCGATTAGCTGTTTTTGAGTTCACTATGTACACATTTATTTCACCGACTTTCACTGCTATATTTAAACTATTTTATACATTGAATCGTTTGCACACTCAACTTAAACATAATTAACCATTTTTATAGCAGTTTTAAGCTTGTCAGAATATGTTTCACTGCCTTTAATTGTCCAGTCGAGAGGCAGACGCCATTTTGTTTGCATGTCATCTGGTCGGTAACAATCTTCAAAATAAAATAAATTTATATTTTGAACATTTAACGTAAGATAAATACGTTGTATGCTTCTCCCTCAGGTAATACGGTCTGATGTACGCCTCTTTGTTGCTGTGTTATCCCTCGGCTACCGGCTCGGATAACACTACTACAAAGAGGCGTACATCGAGAGAAGCATACAACCACTATCCAATGAGTGTGTGTCTTTATTAGAAGTCAAAACACGATGCTGTGAAATGGCACTGTTCTAAGGTTGCGCCTGGAATTACGTCATTTGGGATTAATAGTTACCATTTCTGGTTACGTGTCCGAAAGGGCCTTTGTGGCTATTTGGGTGAAGTTCGCCCCTCAACGAGACTGTCGTAAAGACTTTTAAAACGACTGATAGTTTTGCCTTGTGATATCGGGTATTGTCTTGTGTCCTATGGGTTGGGTTGGCTTGTGTTTACTGTTGATGGATTGGGATTGTAATATGATGGCTTGACTTGGATGGCGTGGAATGCAATATAAGAATCAAAGGTTTATTTTAATTAACAAATGTATTGATAACTGTGATAGTTACCATCAAAAGCTATATTATATCTTATCCAATCCTAATGTGTGTTTTATTGCTGCCCAAACCTGCCACTATATTCTTCCTAAGTGTAAGTCTTATGGGTATGCATAAGCGTATGTATATGATACCTAATTCAGCTTTATATTTTTATTGCTTGTATTTATTTATTATAAGATTTATCGTTTTATACAATAATATTTTATCTATTTTATGAGTGTAAATTCTTTTATCGTAGTAAATTCGGGTGGCTTGCATTGGCAGGAGTGCGAGAGAGGTGACTTGTGTTGGCTCTTTGGGATAGCGTTCATCTGACGTGGATTGTGAAAGTTCGTATAGGATAGTTCTGGCTCTTGTGGAATCAAGTTAGCTTGTGTTGGCCCGTTCGGGATAGCGTTCACTTGAAGTGTATTGTGAAAGTTCCCGAGGAATAGTGTTGGCATGTGCAAGTTCGTGGTGGGTCGGTTATCTCCCAATTGACAGACACCCATTTGACAGACACCTAATTGACAGACACTGAACTAGAAGGTTAATTAGGGTAACACCTACGGGTATAATGGAACAGTCCACTGTCTAGTGAGTAGAGCAGGGTGAGCCTGAAACAGGTTCCTTACTGAGAAGTTTGATTGTTGGTAAATAGAACTTTGTTGTGATTAAGTGATAAATGATTTCTCTTTTCAAAACTGAGTTGTCTATCAATTACTATCGAATATAAAAACAGGTTTGTCACTGAGAGGTTTGATTGTGTTTATTGATAGAAAAGACCCCTCCCAATAATAGTATATGTACAAAAGAAGTTAACTGAGAAAACGTTTTGTTAAGTGCAAAACATATAACTTCTTTATTCCATATGAATAATATTTAAGTTCACATTTGTCTTTATTTGATTTTTATGATACAACAGTGTCGCAATTTCTAATAGCTAAGCTAATGTTTTCAATATGATGATGCCGACTCCCGTTAGACTAGAAGGTTAAACCGAAATGTTTATGAAAATAAACTGTTTTCATACTGCAGCAATAAAAATTCAAACTACTGTCTTTTCGTCCATCTTTCAAAATAAATTATATAGCTTCAGTTAGTTCCTGAGTTTTTACATTATAATGTGTAGGTAACAGATAGTAGATAATCTGTGAATGAGAAGTGCAGTGAGGGTGTTGAGGATGAAAGACAAGTTCTGTTGTACTGCCCTGTGTATGATGATTAACGTGAAAGTTTATATGAAAATGTCTGTTTTAGCTATCCCAACTTCTTAGATCTCTGTGATGATGATAAATTAGGTTTACTTTTTAAACACCATGTATATTTCAGTGCCAGAACCTGCTTTTATGTCTTGCAAAGAAGAAAACATATTTTATACGGATAGATTTTATACTGTATATAACTATACCATTATTTATTGTTAGTGTTTATAATGCATTAATACATTAGTCTCTCATAACCCTTAAAGGGGGGCTCACTTATATGTTATATTTTATAAGTATATTTATATATACATATATAAATATACTTATAAAATATAACATATAAAATACATGTATTTTATGTGAAGTGAGACTGAAATAAAATATCTGTCTGTCTGTGAAAGTTCGTGAGGGATAGTGTTGGCTTGTGTAACTTCGTGTGGAGTCGGGTTGGTTTATGTTGGCCTGTGTTGGGTTTTGTTGGCTCGCGATACGGTATAGCCGACAGACGGAGAGACACTATAGACCTGTTTAATGTCTCGCTCGCTAGTACATAAATCGTAAGGCAAATGATGTATAAGCACGCACGGTACACAACAACCATTTACTCGGCGACACATCAGGGACAGCATACAGATGGTAAGCTTAAAGACACAACTATACATATTCAGTGTCACATAAAAGATATTACGACATTTTCAGACAAAGAACATTTATTGGCTTGTGGTGGTTAAGGTTGGCTTGTTTTGTCTTGGCTTGTGTTGGCTTGTGTTGGTTTGTGTTGGCTTGTGCAGGATAGCGTTGGCTTTGTATTGGCTTGAGTGGACTAGTGAAGGATAGGTTTTAAGACATGAATATACCTAGTCACATATCACATGCAACATGTGTATTACGAATTCTTATTGACTGGTTATGATTTCTGCAGTTCTGCAAAGGCTTAGGTTTGCTTCAGTAACTCTCCTTACCCGTGAAGAACCTGGGTTAGAATTGGTCTTCAGCAACCCTTGCTTGTCGTAAAAGGCGACTGACGGTGACTGGTACGTGTAGCAATTGTGTAGATCGATGCTCAAGCTGTTGATCACTCGCTTATCTGGTCCAAGCTCGATTATTTACAGACCGCCGCCATATAGCTGGAATATTGCTCAGTGCGGTGTTAAACAACCAGCCAACCAACCTGTACCAACTCTGCTCGTGAGCTCAGAACTCTCCTGGGTTATAACATACATTGACTTCCACTGGCGTGTGTTCTTTTATGTTGGCTTGGTGTCATCTTCGCTGGCGTATTCCAGCTTGTGATTTGCAATCGATTGTCAGGATCTACTTTCGTAATAACTGAGAAGCAAGGGATCACATTTAAAGTACATAAATAATCTGTCTTCCTTTGATGCTGGTAGATCGCTCATAGCCATGAAACTGAAGTATACATGTAATCAACAATCAAATCGTAATGTTTCCCAGTGTCTAATTTCTACAAGTATTGATGAACATTTATGATTTAATTTTGCCCCGGGTACATTAGATAAATTTCAGAACCTGAACTTGATCTGAAAACTCGGAGTTATGTCTTTGGCAGTGTAAAAAACATATGCCACGCATTCTAGGAATCGTAAAAATAGCAAGCCGTGTTCATAACTAATTGTTTCAAATAGCATGTGTGTCATTTTCCAAGATACGTTTATGGTTTCAAACCTTTTTAGTCGACGTTAATAACACGGGTACTTGAAAGGTGATTGTATTAGTAAAATGCCCCCAAGAGACAATACGTTGGTCGTATTTTATGCCTTGGATTAATCGCATTTTTTCAGAACATTAGATAAATGCGCTGAGGATTTTCGGATTTGCCTGTCTTTTCTGTACTGTCTCTGATAACAAATGTGCCACTCATATTTACATGTTTATGAACCTTTTAATAATAGACGAGTTAAATGCCATTCCACATTATCATTGTGTCCCAAGAGCCCAATCAGACCTGACGTGTAGGAAATGCCTCATTTATGTGTTATTCAGATCATAATGATATGGCATTTCTATAGCAGTTTTATGCCAAACTGCCAAGTATTAAGGAGTTTGATGTTGTGACTATGCGAACACCTGCATATTAGGTTCCATATACTTGTATTCGTTGTTAAGTATTTATACGTTTACGGCTCCTTCGATCCCCGCGGAGCAAATACCGAAGCTAGTACAACGCGGCAATATCTAGCTAATGGAGAATATTCATGTTATGGTCTATATATAACCTATTGAAGACAAATGAGAAACGGATTTGGTTTAGTGTTTCGGTAAGAGTAGAATAACCTCAAGGACGTTATATGATATGTTGGTAATCATCTGTTTAGTGTCTTTCAGGTAAGTGTCGAGGTGTGCTTCTGTACGGAATCAAGCTTAAAGTCTAAAGCTGGTATTTTAGTAGAATAATTTGTTTAGTGATATGGCTCGTAGCCAAGATTGTTTTACTCGTTTTCAATTTTAAGTTAAAAACATGACATATCGTGGTTTTGAAAGAAACTTGAAATGTCGAGAGATAATCGGAGTAACGAGGAAAATAATTATAATGTCGAGAAAACAACTGAAATAAGAGAAAATATTCGAAGCAACGGAAACATAATCGGAGCAAAGAGAATATAGTCGAACATTCACATATTTAAAAAGAAACATAAAAGTTGCATAAAGTTATATACATGAAGGCAAGATAACTCTATCACACTGTTTCATAACTCCGGTACTTCTAGTCTGTGTTCTGCCAAAGGTAACATTCTTAACCGCAGTAGAGTGCAATAAACGTCATATTCCAATCGGGGCGGTGGGGTAGCTTAGTGGTTAAAGAGTTCGCCCTTCATGAAGAAGACCCGGTTCGATTCCCAACATGGCTACAATGTGTGAACCAATTTCTGTTGTGCTCGTCAATGATATTGCTGGACTATTCCCAAAAACGGCGTAAAACTAAACTAGGTTCACTCATGTTCCAATCTGACAATGTTCTAATTTGTATGTACTTCCAACAGACCCGTATGGTTCTGGCACCGTGTTCGCGAACGCCACGGAGGATTCTGGCACCGTGTTCGCGAACCCCACGGAGGATTCTGGCACCGTGTTGGCGAACCCCACGGAGGATTCTGTGTTCGCGAAGGCGTATTTCTGGACATTAATGACAGATCAGTTAAGGCCATATCTGGTATACGAGTCTCACTGTAAGGAAATCCGTTATGGAAGTGTGTCGAAATATGTCAAGAGGTCTGCCAGTGATGGATTGATCGCTGATATTTATTAAAGGAGTAAGACAATATGGCGGACATGTGTCCAGTGGGTTTGACAGAGTGGCTGTCATAGTGGACAGCCTCTGGACACCGTGTTGTGTCAGTCCAGACATTCATTTGATTGGGTTGGTTGTTGTTTTACGCCGCACTCAGCAATAAATCCAGTTCTATGGGGGCGGTGGGGTAGCCTAGTGGTTAAAGCGTTGTCTCGTCACGTTCGAATCCCCACATGGGTACAATGTGTGAAGCCCATTTCAGGTGTTCCCCCGCCGTGATGTAGCTGGAATATTGCTAAAAGCGGCGTAAAACCAAACTCAGTCAGTCAGTCAGTCCAGCTCTATGGCGGTGGTCTGCAACTAATCGAGTCAGGACCAGACAATCCAGTGATCAGCAACACCATGGGTGGTTGTCAGCATGAGCATCGATCTACGCAACGATGAAGTAGGTGTGTCAACCAAGTCAGCGAGCCTGACCACCCGATCCCGTTAGTCGCCTCTTACGACGAGCATGGGTTACTGAACACCAGAGCGGATGTATTCAGATATGCAAACAACGCAAAGGAATACAATGTTCCTGCTTACAACATTCAATGCTAGGTAAACTGTTCACGGACGAGGTGTGGAGGAAGTGTCAGATGCAATTCCTTAGTTTGACTTGTACTGTATGTTCCCGTTTTTTGGATTATTTTTATGCTTACATTTGTTTTGCTACCTGTAATTTCCCCATGGCAAGTGGCTGGCCTTCACAAGTGTTTATGGCTATTGAGTGAGTGAGTGAGTTTGGTTTTACGAAGCTTTCAGCAACATTCCAGTAATATCACGGCGGGGGACACCAGAAATGGGTTTCTCAAATTGTACCAATATGGCTTATGGCTATTGAAATACGGTTACAATTATTATCCGCTCACCTTTTTTGGGCAAACAGCTTGACTCATTAACATTTGTTTGTGATGTATGCATGATGCAATGGTGAAGTTGCAAGCATGATATTGACTCAACAGAAACTTCGTATCAATATATGACGTGTTTTGTCGCATATTCACTAATCGAATAAGAGTTTTGCCGTATTTGCGACAGCGAAAAAATCTTTCCATTATCATAAGAAATCACTACTAAAGGGAGAGTCCATTGACACTACAGGTATATATAAGAGAGTGAGATTTTGGGTTTAGCTATATTCCAGCAAAATACAACAGAAATAGGCTTCGCACATCGTGCCCATGTCGGGAACGAACCCGGGCGCAACCCTACCACACCCTCAGACATGTATGCATTGGCATTATTATTCCAATCATTCATGGGTACAATGTGTGAAGCCCATTTCTGGTGTCCCCCGCCGTGATGTTGCTGGAATATTGCTAAAATACCAAACTCAGTCAGTCAGTCAGTCCAATCATTCAATAGCCCCACACACTATTGCTCGGTTATTTGCGATCAGATTATCATAAAAGTCCCACGTCGAGATGATGCCTTTCAGAACACCACAGGTAACACACGTTTCAATAAAAACAAGACCAAAGACCATGATACATTTGGAACCAAGCTTGCCGTTCACGTACACCCATCCACCTACTTTCCGCCGCAAACATATGACATATGAACTATGACAGATCGTTACACCCTTGGCTTCTGCGCACATAGGTAATGCAACGCCAAGCTATTACCTCGATCCGGTGTTGTTAACATGAAGGTTTCAAGTGCAACTCTGTAATGCTAAAAGACCACCCCTTGGGCGTATGATGGACCGTCTGTCAACGGTTGTGTTTGTGAACATGTCCATTTGCTTACAAGTGGCACTTGTGGCTTCTTGGAAGATGTAACGAGTTTGGGCTGGGAACTAGCAGGTTGTGCTTCCCAACGGGACAACATGTCAGTTAAGAAGATAAAAAGTATAAACCTAAATGAATGCTTCCAGCAGGTGCTTGTGGGTGTAATTGTGGAATATTTTGCAAAACTATTCAACGTATTTTTGTCACGATAACGTTTGATGACGGTTTCATGACAAAGAGAGGATCTTTATTAGTAAAATCACCCTGCATGATCGAGGTTTACTTGATGCTTAAAATCCCTGGTATTCATAAACATGCATTGATATTATATTTTAAGAGTGAAATAAAGTTGTTTTAAATAAAACAATGCGTCAATTACCACCTTTACATGATTTCTGTAAGAGTACATTATTTTAAAAGTGAAATTCAATTTCAACCCATGAGTTGCATCAGAGTAAGCCAACATATGTGCATTCAAATGCATAAATCATTTACTGGTGGCTATAACTTAGGAAAAATGTTCTTGACACTAAAGGTAATTGTTTAGGAAGCATCCTGGTGGTCCTGAAATTTGTGTTTCTTTTCTTTTGCTTCCGTGAATGCGATCAGCCAATTAACACTCCTAGCACGTTTTACATGAACAAAATCAGAGAGACATAGCATATATTTCAATAAATTAGAAGAGGCAAAATTGGAACTCGAATGATACCATTCCTAGAAAATAGTCCGAATAAACACATGTAGTCAATCCTTGTCACGGAGTGATCTCCTTTTTGTGTCATTCGTCCCGAAAGCAGGGTGTCTAGATTACCCAGGTCTGGACTAGCGGAAGTTTAACATCACACGCGTATGCGCTCTCCTACCCAGAGTTCCATGCGGCAAGCCAGCATAGTACCTCTGCCACAGGCCAGAAGGATGTGACGATTCGTCACGTCTTGCACCGTCCATTCAATGTAATGTGCATATTTCTTAACTCTTTTATTTTTTACGAGTCTAGTCACCTAATTAAACATCTTTGATGGAATGGTTTAGTTCCACTGAGAAAATATCCTAAAACATGTAACACTTTTTCGATTTGCGTAGCGATCCTTTGTTTACAAAGGTTGTACGGCTCCACGTGCTGTCATCGAAGCCGACGGAGAGCAAACGATGCAGCCAGTTTGATATCTAAATAAATAAATGTTCATAAATGTCATAAATGTTACTGTCGCAGTTGTTGAAGAATATAATATGTAACAATCTAAAATATTGTGAAGAGCTCGCCGAAATTTTGCATAAGGCCAGTCTCTTCTTATTATGAATATGCGCGTTTGTTTACAAACAAGTCCGGTCACGTGATATGCAAATTAGCCTGTGGCAGTGATGTTATGCTAAGTCATAACTGCGCCGGAGTGTGACGGGTATATTCTGCGAAAGGGTCTCTCAAACGGACAGGTGGTAGGTGGTATTTCCTTCAAGCTATTCTTTGTTAGATGATGAAAGTCTGTGACGTGGTTGACGTCGTTCCGTCGTCCTCCGGCTTTGCATGTACGTACTACATTATTTAAAAAAAAACCTTTCGATCAGAACAAGTCTTCGTGATACAGGTGAAGTGTTGCTGATTGCGGCATGAAACAATATTCACTCACTAACTGCGTCATAACCATGTCTAAACCCGATAAATATCCAACTATCAACGGCTCTACTATTTTTTTGTAGCGATAAACGACTGAGAACAACGTCCAATGAGGAGTTTCTTTTTGTTACTTCCCTTATACGTTGACCGGATCCGCAAAACGATTGTTGAATCCCGAATTCGCCATGGTTATGAGTATGTACCCATCACCACTCTAACTTTCGATCAAAGGTGAAGCCGCAAGCGTCATTCCGTCAATTAAGCCCATTTTCTCTTTTTCTTCATCCTTCATCTTTCCACACCCGTAGATATAACTGATCAAAGCTTTGAACCTGAGTCACAATATTTGGTAATAGGCTTATATCAGAAAGGCGTATTAGATTTACTGTGGTGTGATATTTCATGATTGGTTTGTCCTCCACCTAAACCTGTCAACACACATTGTTTTATTGCGTTGCTTCACACGGTCCACTCAATAAATACCTACTGCCACAGCAACAGATTTGACTCACCGTTCTTCTAGACGTAATCATTAACACGACAAGTAATGAAAAGCGAGTCACGTCATGTCGGGTGATTTACGATTGTGAAAAGCTTCCGTGATTAAGAAAAAATATCCACGCCTCCCCCACGCTCGTAACCTCAGAGATTACGGCACCTGAAAACTCTTCACTTGTTGCCCAGCCAGTTTATGAAAGAGAAAACCTAGTTTAGTTTCTAAATCACTTTAACGGTACGGGAAGCAGTGGAAATCAATTAAGAGCACCGCCGGGGAAGACGAGTAATGCCCATCAAATGTTCTGGTGTTTGTTGTCAAACACCCATATTGATACAGGTCGACTGGGAGGTTAGAACGGGGACCTAAACGCATTAGTAAACTGGTAGAGTGTGATCGTACGTCAATATTGGGAAATGTCTTCAAACATGAAGCCTGCAGAACAGCTTGTCGTAAATCGCGTTAGTCTTAACGTACTTGGATACCACAGAGCTTCGACAGCCTTGGAATAATATTGCGGTCTATATAAATCATAGCTGTCCACGATATCAAATTGTTGTCTGACGTTAGGAGCGCAAGTTATCAATTATGCAATTGGCATTCTCTATTCAGTCATGCGTGTATATCAATATATCAATGTTTTTATTTGGAATATACTTTCGGAGTTACTATGCTGCCTGTCTAATGAAAGCATACGTACGTGGTGGAAGCTGAAATATAACAATGGTTACCTGATAGTGGTGTATGTTAGAGTGGCAATGTCGTTATGTGTCACTCCATATGATTATTGTATTACAGTTTTGAGACCAGTGACGGTTTTCAAAGCGATGAAATCCGATTTTCAAGCGTATGTTGTATTTTGGTCTGGTATTATTCGCATTTGGGTGAAGGTTTCAAAGATATAGCCATGATTAATTAAAAAGCATTAATGCTATACCGATTATACTTGTACAATATTTAAACGAGTATAAAGGGTAACTCAATTCAATATTTAATTGCATAAATACGAATAGTTTGCTGTGGTCGAGTTGAAGGTACAATGAAGTCGGAACTTCAGCGTAAGTGAGTTAGTGAGCCAGTGAGTGAGTATGAGGACAGATGGGAGTGAGTGAGTGAGTGAGTGAGTGAGTGAGTGAGCGAGCCAGTGAGTGAGTGAGTATGTGGACAGATGGATGTGAGTGAGGGTGGGAGTAAGTAGGTCCAAGTAAGTGAGAGAGGGTAAGTGAATAGATGAATAGGTGGATATGTGAGTGAGGGTAAGTGAATAGATGAATAGGTGGATGTGAGTGAGGGTAAGTGAATAGATGAATAGGTAGATGTGAGTGAGTGGACGTGAATAGGTGAATAAGTGGATATGAGTAAATGTAAGTGAATAGATGAATAGGTGGATGTGAGTGAGTGTAAGTGAATAGATGAATAGGTAGATGTGAGTGAGTGTAAGTGAATAGATGAATAGGTGGATGTGAGTGAATGTAAGTTTATAGATGAATAGGTAGATGTGAGTGAGTGTAAGTGAATAGATGAATAGGTAGATGTGAGTGAGTGTACGTGAATAGATGAATAGGTGGATGTGAGTGAATGTAAGTGAAAAGGTGTTAGGTCGATGTGAGTGAGTGTACGTGAATAGATGAATAGGTAGATGTGAGTGAGTGTAAGTGAATAGATGAATAGGTAGATGTGAGTGAGTGTGCGTGAATAGATGAATAGGTAGATGTGAGTGAGTGGACGTGAATAGATGAATAGGTGGGTGTGAGTGTAAGTGAATAGATGAATAGGTCGATGTGAGTGAGTGTAAGTGAATAGATGAATATATGTAGGTCGATGTGAGTAGAGTGTAAGTGAATTGATGAATAGGTCGATGTGAGTGAATGTAAGAATAGATAAATAGGTGATGTGAGTGAGACGTGAATAGATGAATAGGTATACGTGAATAGATGAATAGGTGGATGTGAGGAAAGGAGGAAAAAGGGTGTAAGTGAATAGATGAATATATGTAGGTCGATGTGAGTGAGTGTAAGTGAATTGATGAATAGGTCGATGTGAGTGAATGTAAGTGAATAGATAAATAGGTAGATGTGAGTGAGTGTACGTGAATAGATGAATAGGTGGATGTGAGGAAAGGAGGAAAAAGGGTGTAAGGGAATAGATGAATAGGTGTACACGAGTGAGTCAGTCAGCGTAAGAGAGTAGACGAACAGGTTCGTGTGAGTGAGTCAGTGACCATGAGTGAGTGAGTAGGTGGATAAGTGGATGTGAGTGAGTGTGAGCATGCAAGAGGGTAGGAATGTATTAACGAAAGTCAAACGTTGACCTGATAAATACCTAATAATATAAGCACATGTGGTTGACTGAGTAACTCAAGTACGAGGCTGTACTCCTGACAAGACCAGAGATAAGTTCGAATGAGTGAGTAAAATCCATACTAACATCAAATTCCTGTGTAACAGACTCGAGTGTTCCCCTTTTTCATGACATGACAATATTTACAATTCCTCTATTTCGAAGAGTCTGCAGATTCTTTAAACAATAGCATATCCATTTATAATATATATTTTGTGTGGACAGGGGCGGTAGGGTAGCCATGTGGTTAAAGCGTTCGCTTGTCACGCCGAAGACCGGAGAGTAGGTGGGTGGGTGTACGTGAACTGATTTATCTCGGGGGTAGTTCTTGTTCTCATTGAAATGTTTCCTACATGTAGTGGGGGCGGTGGGGTAGCCTAGTGGTTAAAGCGTTCGCTCGTCACGCCAAAGACCCGGGTTCGATTCCCCACATGGGCACAATGTGTGAAGCCCATTTCTGGTGTCCCCCGCCGTGATATTTCTGGAATATTGCTAAAAAGCGGCGTAAAACCATACTCACTCACTCACTCACTCCTACATGTAGTGTCCCGAAAGGCATGTTCTCGACATTTATCTTGTGTTCGTTCAGCAGTGAATGGATACCAGGTAGAATGAGATAATAAGGAGATGATCTAATCGCAAATAACCTAGCAACGGTGTATCGGGCTATTGGGATAGTAATGTCAGGGCATACCTATCTGTGGGGTAGCCAAGGGGTTGAAGCGTTCGCTCGTCACGCAGAAGGCCCGGGCTTCCCACATGGGTACAATCTCTGGTGTCCCTCGGCATATTGCTGGAATATTACTAAAGGCGGTGTAAAAGTAAACTCACTCACCCTACTCGGACCATTTTAATTGCTTCGTTCCAGGGTAAGCCGACCCAGAAATTCAAATTTGGACTAAAATCTAAGTTGTTAGAACTGTCTATTTGTCTTCTCGACAAATCTATTTCCATTTTTCGGTGAAAAAAAGGCTTCAAAAGAAGGGAAACGAGCAATTCGTTTCAATAAAAAAATCAATTTCTTTTTCATTGCACAACAAATTTCACGCGATCAATGATCAGCTTTTACTATAGCTGCATATTACTTAGCTCCTCAACCCTGTGATTAAAGGGCAGCAAGAAGAAAAAAGATACAAGAAATAAGCCCATCGTTTGACAATAGCAAAAGTACACAGACTAGAGTATAAACCGGGAAACAAGGAGTCGTGTGGGTGCCGATTAAAATGACATATGTTTCAAAAATGTTTCTAAAACAAATTAAAATAGAAACAAACAACACTTAGTACCTAGACAAAATACTAGTGGATGGATGTCTCACTAGAGTCACTTTGGTATTACCTCCCATGTTTATCTGAGACAGGGTTACGTCCCTTACTAGTGCAGGATCCTATGATAGTGCGTTCGAATTACTTGCTGAGACACAAATAGAACTGTACAGAAAACGGCTTCCTGTTATTTCATTTGGGTATTCATTTGCGTGGATATGTGCGCCATATAAATATACTATAATAATAATAATAATAATAATAATCTAATGAACTACAATTTACTGCGACCCGTGAAGATCCGGGTTAGGTGTGTACGTCAGTTTATATCTCTACCGTACGATTCTGGCTATGTAAAGAGAATATGTTGAAGAGTCACTATAAAACAGGGATAATATCAGGTGTTCGCGAAAAGGAGAACGTATATATATCCTGTCCCAACGGTACCATCCGTCACACACATACAAAGGCAATGCAATTCTTCACCTGAAATATACACGTGAAGGTCCGGGTTAGAATATTGATCCTTAGCAATCCATGCTTGTCGTAAGAGGCGACTAACGGGATCCGGTGGTCAGGCTTGCTGACTTGGTTGACACAGGTCATCATATCCGAATTGCGTACATCCAGACGCAATTATTTCCAGACCGCCGCCATATAGCTGGATTTCTGCTGAGTGTGGCGTTAAACAGCAAACAAACACTTCAGTGCACAGAATTCCTTCTCTCGGGCGTGCCAGAAATAGGTCTTCAGCAACCCTTGCTTGCCACAAAAGGCGACTATGCTTGTCGTAAGAGACGACTAACGGGACTCGCTCACCTGGTTGACACATGTCATTTTATCCCAAATGCGCAGTACGATGCTCATGCTGTTGATCACTGGATTGTCTGGTCCAGACTCGATTATTTACAGACCGCAGCCATATAGCTGGAACATTGCTGAGTGCGGCGTAAAACTTAACTCACTAAATCACTCATGACATGGGCGGTGGGGTAGCCTAGAGAGTAAAGCGTTCCCTTGTCACGTCGAAGACCCGGGTACGATTCCCCACATGGGTACAATGTGTAAAACCCATTTCTGGGGTCCCCGCCGTGATGTTGCTGGAATATTGCTAAAAGCGGCGTAAAACGAAACACATTCACTTTCGCTGATGAAAAACCGAGTTCACCCTAAATCATTTAAGTAAATCCAATTTCACCGGGGAATTAAAAGATTGTGTAAATGTGTAATTTCCATAAAAAGCATGTCATTGTACGATTCCAACGATATCACGAGCATGTGTTTATTAGTCATCATCTAATGATCATATCACGTGTTTTCCAAAGGGTGAGTGTACGCTGCATCTTATTGTCACAAAACCACGCAGCGGCAAGTCAACTGTTAACCTAAAAAAAAAAGAACCATGACGACACCATATGAAATCATTATAGGGAAATGCATCGGATATCGTTTTTGTCACAGATGTGTCCAGTCTGGGAATGTTCTCGAAATGTCCACCATAAAACAATCTCTCCACCTGTCTGTCATAAACTTTTTGAACGTTTTTCTAATGCCTCGAATGTTGTAACCTTGACCTTCCAAAAGACGTATGACGTTCTACGAAATCTTGGTAGAAACACAGGTACGAAATGTCTGTAAGACTCGGCGCAAAGGCACGATTGGACAGATAGATGATGAAGTCATTGGGTTTAGAGAGCCTTTACGCTCATCGTTAAATATGGAAACGTTCGCTAAATGATACCGAACAAGGATAGCTTGTTTTCAATACATATGTCATTTCAAATCGTCACGTTTTGTTCCAGACGCCTTTTGGCCTTGAAGAAGATATTTCTTTAAACATTCCTATCTTTTTTTCTAACCATACAGTGCATCTGCTTCAAAACAACTGCTTGTTTTTCATGTTTAATGTATGAAGATAATGTAGTGTAGATGGTGTCGTGTTTAAGTATAGTCATGCCCGTCGATAGACATGAATCACCGCAGACATGGTGGCTTGTGTGGTGTTGGATGTTGGGAATTTTCCAGCTATATGGTGACGATTTGGAAAACCAGTGTTTGACATAATCAGCATCCATCCACGCAGTTGGGAGACGATGACATGAGTCACCAAAGTCATCGAGTTTAACTTCCCGACGACAAACAAATCCAGTCGACCATGCCTCATAATCCTCATCTCTAAATAAACAATTTGCCAGACTGGCGAAAGAGCATACCACTGGCCGTCTTACCCGTGAAGATTTGGTCTTCGCCTCGTAAGAGACGATTAACGGGATCGGGTGGTCAGGCTCGCTGACTTGGGTGACACATGTCATCGTATCCCAATTGAGTAGGTCGATGCTGAATATGTCAATCACTGGATTGTCTGGTTCAGACTTCATTATTTACCGACCGCCGTCATACAGCTGGCACATTGCTGAGTGCGGCGTTAAAAAGACGTATGACGTTCCCACGAAATCTTGGTAGAAACACAGGTACGAAATGTCTGTAAGACTCGGCGCAAAGGCACGATTGGACAGATAGATGATGAAGTCATTGGGTTTAGAGAGCCTTTACGCTCATCGTTAAATATGGAAACGTTCGCTAAATGATACCGAACAAGGATAGCTTGTTTTCAATACATATGTCATTTCAAATCGTCACGTTTTGTTCCAGACGCCTTTTGGCCTTGAAGAAGATATTTCTTTAAACATTCCTATCTTTTTTTCTAACCATACAGTGCATCTGCTTCAAAACAACTGCTTGTTTTTCATGTTTAATGTATGAAGATAATGTAGTGTAGATGGTGTCGTGTTTAAGTATAGTCATGCCCGTCGATAGACATGAATCACCGCAGACATGGTGGCTTGTGTGGTGTTGGATGTTGGGAATTTTCCAGCTATATGGTGACGATCTTGGAAAACCAGTGTTTGACATAATCAGCATCCATCCACGCAGTTGGGAGACGATGACATGAGTCACCAAAGTCATCGAGTTTAACTTCCCGACGACAAACAAATCCAGTCGACCATACCTCATTATCCTCATCTCTAAATAAACAATTTGCCAGACTGGCGAAAGAGCATACCACTGGCCGTCTTACCCGTGAAGATTTGGTCTTCGCCTCGTAAGAGACGATTAACGGGATCGGGTGGTCAGGCTCGCTGACTTGGGTGACACATGTCATCGTATCCCAATTGAGTAGGTCGATGCTGAATATGTCAATCACTGGATTGTCTGGTTCAGACTTCATTATTTACCGACCGCCGTCATACAGCTGGCACATTGCTGAGTGCGGCGTTAAACGACAAACAAACAAAACAAACGGAAGAAACGTTATATCTAAAACACACATAATACAAAATACATGTACAGATCAACTTTTTTTATCAACTTCACTTTTAAACCTTTTATATGTTTATCATAAATATGTTTTTAAACATGGGGTGGGTGTAAAAACCCAAAAAAACCCAAAACAATAACAATAACCACATATTACACTACATCTGTATTAAATTCCAAATCTCTATTACTCTTTACCTATTTCATATTTTTTACCTTTTTAATTCGGCCTCCCATTCAAATTTCCCTTAATACTCAGTTTTTCCTTTTGTTGTTTGGTTGTTTTTGGGTGTTTTTGTGTGTGTGTTTTGTTGTTGTTGGTGGTTTTTTTGGGGTTTTTTGTTTTTGGGGGTGGGTGGGTGGGTAGTAACACCACTCTTTCAAACTTTCTATTTGTTGTCCCCCCCTCATTACTTAATAAGTGTACTACCCCTTCGCCTAAATACCTTAGTTGTGCGTTAAATATAGCAAATAACGTCAACAACAAGTTATGTTTATGAAACATTAAGGATTCATTATTGAACAGACAAACGCTTCCTCTCGGGACTTGTGATCGACAATAGATAGTTTTTCACAAGTTGTTTTCTGAACAGTCATTAAGCGGTTTTAGTTATTTTTGCTTATTTCTTAGTCCACGTGGACTTCGTATCTGTTCGATACAACAAAATAACTTCATATCGAACACGTATTGCAGACACTAATGTCGTAATACTTTACATTCGAGTTACCGTTATCTCATTAAACACATATCACATTACCGACTTAAGTTGCAACACACTATATTCACGATTTCGGCCAAACTTAAACTGGTGATTCAGAAAAAAATAACCAAAATAAACGAACAAAATAAGCGAAGGACGAATAATATACAACAAACGAATCTCAACAAGCACAAGATAGAGCGCTGACAGACAGACAGACAGAGAGAGAGAGAGATGCTTCTGGAAGAAAATAATCTAAATTAAATCGGCATAGAAGTTCAATTGAAAAGATACTTATCAGCATGTTGAGTAAACCATAATGAGTAAAACCATTGCTGTAAACCACTTCATGGTTTAAACATTTTTTCATCTAAACAGAAATAACCCGAATAGTTATGTCAGTTCCTTGCAGAATTAATACCACCCCCACTGAATGCATGTGCCACTAAAACATGCCTCCCGGCACTCAAGCGGCCGGCTTAATTGAGTTAACACTTGCTTTGCACTGGATCGCATAGGGGCATTGCCCGCTTCTGCAACAAGGACTTGTAACAAGGTGACACGTTGGTGCTGGGCTTTGTGTTCATCACGACTGTAATATCACTGTCCAGAGCTCTTTATGGCGATATTGCCCCATTGATTTGCTGCTGAAGCTGGTAATTGAATGACATTAAGGAGAGAATAAGGTACTTTTTCCTGTTGTAAACAGTACCTGTTTTTTCGTTGTGATGCTGGATAATGTGATTAATCTCCCGCCATGACATGGCGCTGATATTTGAACCCTAATGTACCGCACGGAACCTAATAATTTCAACTGGTTTTCTGCTGTACGTCATTGCTAGCTTTATCACCTAAACTTTACTGAGGGAGCTCAAAAAACACGTTTGTGGTTGTCTCCGATGTCATACTCGGGAATAGTGTAACAAGCGGCATACAACAATATTCACTCATTATCTTCACAACTGAAGAGTCGCTGAACGGCCTCTTGTAAATAAAGGACCTGGTATGACCAACACAAATATTTCTATGTCTATTGGCTTTTGTAACATATTTAATGATTATGCACCTCAAGAAATATAGATTATCTATATTGCATAAACAACTGGTTTGATCAAATTACTGTAACCATTTTATCTAAACATATTTATTTTCTGAAACCTGGTAGGTAAACAAGTATTTTATGCTCATATAAACACCGCCCCAACGACACAACAATTCCAAGATCGTTTTGGTTACAAGTAAGCTAAAATAATTGACAACGTATGTGCTCACAGATCAATAAAGCATGTGTTCATAAGTAAATGAAGCAAAGATGCAATTAACAATATGAAATCACTATGAAGTGCACATACAGGCATACATGAGTTCTAGCGTTTTAGATTCTGCAGTCATAATCCTACGAAACTTGCCTCAGCATTTACAAATCGATTTTTTTCAGTTGTGAAGTGATGAATCCTTTTCGTTCTTCAGTTTAGCCAGTTTTCAGGCGTTTCGAGTTAACCAGTACTTACCGTGTAGTCATTGCCCGGAAATCATAGCTCTTTTTGACATAATGGTTTGCAATGTTGAATATGGTTTCGAAAACAATAGCTTTGTCTCCTAACGTTCGGCGAAACATAGCTGTCTGGGTCAAGTCACTCGTGTTTGCTTGTTTGTTGTTCAACGCGAGTGAGTGAGTGAGTGAGTGTTTGTTGTTCAACGCGAGTGAGTGAGTGAGTGAGTGTAGTTTTACGCGCCCTCAGCAATATTCAAGCTTTATGGCGGTCTGTAAATAATCGAGTCTGGACCAGACAATCCAGTGATCAACAGCATGACAATCGGTCTACACAACTGGGAAACGATGACATGTGTCAACCAAATCAGCGATCTTGAACACCCGTTAGCCGCCTCTTACGAGAAGCATGGGTTGCTGAAGACCAATTCTTCACGTGTATCGAGTAACCCGTAGTTCGATACAAGAGGAGCGACTGTATTCAGGTATTGAGTTGAGCCAGAGATTGTTCGATGGTTGCTTGACATGAAACAAAACATGAGTGGTTATCCATTGGTGCTGTATTTGATATTGGCATCATTGTTGAGTTCTGGACCTAAACTTTCAGGCATTTCGGTGACAGTTTTCACCATAGTACCTTTATCAAAAATGTGTAATCTTTTGTTTAAATTCATTTTTAAGTGCGTATTTTCCAACATTATATCCAATCCCTGCGTGGGCATATAATGCATCTTACATGATCTATCGAATCATATTTTCACATTTTCAAACCGTGACAATAAAACACTACAAAAGAGTGAGTGAGTGTGATTTTACGCCGTCTTTAGCAATATTCCGGCAATATCACGGCGGGGGACGTCAGAAATGGGCTTCACACATGGTGCCCTTGTGGGGAATCGAACCAGGGTCTTCAGCCTGACGAGCGGACGCTTTAACCATCAGGCTACCCCACCACCCCCACTACAAAAGAGGGATTTTGTTGTAGCTCCTTTTCCAGGGCAACGTTCTTGCTGGATGGTTTCTACCCGGAAACGAGGAGCAACCTGATTTAATAAAATCGACAATATTTGAATGTACTGCTGTCTTTTTCAGTGACAGTCAGTCAGGAAATGGGAACAGAAAACGATCGAACCAACTTAATCCTGTCTGCGCTCTGCGTGGAACAGAACGGCCAGATTAGTCAAGAATGTTTAAATGGTAAATATAACGATTTTTTATGGCTTACTGGAACGGTAATGACCTTGCCGACAGCTTGGAGGTAGGAGACACTCGATAATTGAACACCTGGTGTTCTAATTTTCATTAAATACGCTCTTGTCTTACACAGTCGAACCTTGATGTCTGGAACCTCCCAAGGTCGACAGGCTCTTGAAATATTATTTAATTTACAATGAGATATGAAAGGCAAAACTAGATTATTTATTATTATTATTTATATGAATTGAGCTGTGACAAACACCAGTCGTACAACACGAAGTGGTTGATTAACATCCGCTAAGCATGATAGTACTATGATAGTATCAAAGTACTTGATATGTACTCAGTTAAAGTTGAGTGTGCAACTAACTTAGAGCAACACGTTCGATCGTGCACATCTCAGACGGTTTATGTGGAATAATTTCATAGGTTCCTATTGCTGTATGGTTTGGTTGTTAGTAATTTAATGCTGCACTCAGCAATATTCCAGCTATATTACGGCGGTCTGTAACTATTGATCAGACCAGACAATCCAGGGATCGATAGCATTAGCTGTCTGTTGTTTAACGTGGCACTCAGCGATATTCGTGCTGTATAGCTGTACCATGAACATCGACCTACGTAAGTTGGAAACTCGATTTATAGCTTTGACCATGAATTTATTGTTTAAATATGTATTTGGATGGTATTTGTAAGTAAACAATTATTATTGGAGTATTATGTTAACATATTAACACTCAACTTGTTAAGGGCAAGAGATTACTCGAGGGTCAGTAGGACCACGCAAGGGCGATACATTGATATGTCATAGCGATATGCCCAGCACTGAATCATTTCCTATTTACTTTACAGGATTGTCATCACGGAATCTGTACAGAACTTTATATGCCGCATTGGCGTCTCCACCTAGGTGAGTCTCATTAACCTACACTCAAATACAAAGAGGCCATATTTGCGGTAGTGTGTGGTCTGGTGCATAGATCCCAGGTCACAAATCAGTTAAAGTTAAGGAGAGGGCGCGGAGAGTCCTTGGATGGGCGACCGTGATGTGCAGCTTGTGTCGTCACACTGCCTGAGAATTGTTGACACACTCTGCACCATGGAGGGACATGCTCAAAGCGCTATAATCTGATTATTATTATCCCGGATAATCCAAGCTGCCTGTGAGGCGCTAGAAGGTTAATAGTCAAATGACTTATCCCACCGGGTACCCATTTTTCTGCTATCGAAGATATCGACTCTCTAACACACAAATATTGACACACTACCACACAAATGTCAACATAAAACCACACAAGTATCGGCACATTACCACGCAAATATAGACATACTAACACACAAATGTCGACACACTACCACACAAATATCGACGACCGTACAACACACAAATGTCGACACACTACCACACTAACATAGACACACTACCAAACAGATATCGACACACTACCACACAAATATAGACCGTCCAACACACAGATGTCGACACATTACAACACAAATATCTACCTTCCGACACACAGATGTCGACACACTACCACACTAACATAGACACACTTCCACGCAAATATCGACACAATACCAAAAAAATATCGACACACTACCACACAAATATCGACCGTCCAACATACAAATATCGACACACTACCACACAAACATCGACCGCCCAACACACAGATGTCGACACACTACCACACAAATATCGACCATCCAACACACAGATGTCGACACACTACCACACAAATATCGACCCTCCAACACACAGATGTCTACACACTGCCACACAAATATCGACATACTACCACACAATTATCGACACACTCACACAAATATCGACACACTGTTACACGAATATCGACGGCTGTCCACCACACACGTCGACACACTACCACACAAATATCGACCATCCAACTCACAGATGTCTACACACAACCACACAAACATGGACTCTCTAACACACAGATACGGCCACACTACCAGAGAAATGTCGACATTCTTATCACAGAAATGTCGACATTCTTATCAAAGATACATCGACACTACCACACAAATGTAGACACCCACCTCACAGACATCGACACACTACCACATAGACATCGACACACTACCACACAGATTCCACACACTACCATACAGACATTGACACACTGCCACACAGATACCGACACACTACCACACAGACATTGACACACTACCTAATAGACATCGACACACTACAACACAGATTCAGACACACAACAACACAAACATCGACACACTACAAAACAGACATCAACACACTACCACACAGACATTGACACACTACCTAATAGACATCGACACACTACCACACAGATTCAGTCACACTACAACACAAACATCGACACACTACCACACAGACATCAACACACTACAACACAGATACAGACACACTACAACACAGACATCGACACACTACAACACAGATTCCACACACTACCACACAGACATCGACACACTACCATACAGACATTGACACACTGCCACACAGATACCGACACACTACCACACAGACATTGACACACTATCTAATAGACATCGACACACTACCACACAGATTCAGACACACTACAACACAAACATCGACACACTACAAAACAGACATCAACACACTACCACACAGACATTGACACACTACCTAATAGACATCGACACACTACCACACAGATTCAGACACACTACAACACAAACATCGACACACTACCACACAGACATCAACACACTACAACACAGATACAGGCACACTACAACACAGACATCGACACACTACAACACAGATTCAGACACACTACAACACAAACATCGACACACTACAACACAGACATTGACACACTACAACACAGACATCGACACACTACAACAGAGACATCGACACATTACAACACAGATACCGACACATTACAACACAGACATCGACACACTACAACACAGATACTGACACACTATCACACAGACATGGACACACTACCACACAGACATCAACACACTACAGCACAGATACTGACACACTACAGAACAGACATTGACACACTACGACATAGACAGCGACACACTACCACACAGATTCCGCACAGTACCACACAGATACCAACACACTACAAAAAGATACCAACACACTACAAAAAAGATACCGACGCACTACCACACAGATACCGACACTCTACCACACAGATACCGACACACTACCACAACTTTCTTCTCATCTTCCGAACAGAGCAACTTCTCTATACGTTCGACCTCAGATCAAAATACCTATGTTGAAATCCCATGAACATCAGAGTAATCGGAAATCCAATGACCGCTGCTAATTGTATGTATTTACTTCGAAAACAACATTATCGTAAAATCTGTGTCAGTCGATTTTGACCACAGGTGGTGTTAAGGCTTGTCACAGGGAAACTGGACGCTCTTAAAAGGACAATGTCATGTCAAACATTACTGGACAAGTCCATTACTGGCCAGTCTGATATAGCATTTAATCGTCTATAAATACACAATCACTTTCTTTTGAAAACTGATAACATAATGACATTGTGAATGCAAATGTTTAGCCTGTTAATGGTCTCTCTTAGGCTGTCTCTGTTATCACGCCATTGGATACAAAATCGCTTTCCAAATAAGAGAGCAAACAAAATGGGATGCAACTCTTTGCTCAAACAGGACATGGGAAGTGCAAGGTTTGTTCCGAAACCCTTCCTTTTGTACTTTGGGACCTCCTGACACCGTAGCCGAATGTCAAGAGATGTCCAACAGGTCGCATTCGTTGTCTTCCAAAATATTGATGGGCAAATCGCGATGCCCATACGCCCACAAGACCAAGATATAATCTCCCAAGGGGACAATTCGTATTCCTGTTACCAGACCCTGTTATAGCTGAGCGCCTGTTGAAATTAGCTGGTGTTCTGTATGTCTCGTAATGAGCTAGCGAAGGAGTTTTGAAAGCTCTGTGAAGACCCTATACGAAACGTGATACCTTAGGGGGTTCACGTCAAGACGCCGAAAGCCGTTAATTGATTGCCCTACCCTAGCAAAGCCAGGGGTTGGGCGGTTTAATTGCTTATTACTCACGGGTGGAATGGGCTGATCGTCACTTGGGAGATTGGGGCCACTCATGACAGTACTCGACAGCGATACCTTCGATAGAAAAGCTATAATTATACGATTAGAGCCTAACTTAATATAGACGGAATACAGTTGTAGCCAATTAAGGCACGATTGCTTTTTATGTCTCGGGTTCTTTAGATGTATCTTATCACGCGAGCCCATATCTTAGAAATACAGGTTTCGGTAACACTAACAGGACGGGAATCTGTCCTCGTGTAAATCGCTTGAGGGCGAATAAGGAAGGTGTTTTATCATAATTGATAGTATTTCAGCTCGGTGAGACACTTATCTACTTCTTACACGCGAGGTGGATTATTGTGGATCTCGTTCAACATACAGGGGATGTTATTTATTTCTATATGTCTTTCTACACATCCACGTTGTGTCTAAGTTACGGGGCGCATTCTACGTCATCAGATATTGGGTGAATGCCTTGGCTATAGATCAATCTCTGACGTGGCTGGTCTCAACGGTGTAAACATTCAGTATAAAAGTGTTTCTAATTATATCACCTCATTTAGGCCATCCGTCTTGGTCCGTTTCTTTTTCCTTTGCAAATACTTCCGCACAGACTTTCTCATTACGGTATATAATAAATAAGAAACGAAATGTCCAAATGCAGATAGATATACAGGTAAAAGAGTATGTGACCAAATTAGAAGCAGTTCGTGTTAAAGGTATATTGGACCGTGAGGGGAAGTTGTAACATGTCAAGTGAAAAAACGAAATGTCCAAATGCGGATAGATATACAGGTAAAAGAGTATATGATCAAATTAGAAGCATTTCGTGTTAAATGTATATTGGACCGCGAGGGGAAGTTGTAACATGTCAAGGTGAAAAACGTTACAGAATAAGTAGATTCAGATCTCTTTATTTACTCACATCAACCCCCGGGGGCGAGGGCGTACACTCAATAATTAACATTAGATAATATTCATGGAACTATAAAATATATCAAGACCATGCAATGCATAAAGAAATTAACACCAAGATGAAGGGCTTGTGAACCTATTCATTAGTATAGTTGGAGGTGGAATCTATTTAATTTGTATGAATTAGGGAGTTGAATCAATTCTTAACCAGCTGAATCTATATTTATTTTCAATACAGTATGAATTAGCCGTGGAGCATAAAACAATCTATTCATTCTCACTATCAAACAAATAATGTTTAAATGGGAATACTTTTCACAAAACAAACTATTCAGTTTTAACACCATCACCAACTGACCATTCATTTTGGGCCCATCTGTGAAAGAACCACCCATTATATCTTCCTATTTCTATCAACAGGAAATCCAGGATTATACATCTTAGCCTATGAATCACATGGAACTAGTATATTCAGTAAGAGGCTTTTTCAAAGGCGAAGTCAGGTTTCATATACTTACATGGTTGCATTAAGACGGAGCCATGATGTTGAATTGCCAGTCTTGATGTTTGCAGGGACTGTGCTTGATCTGTTCCGGGTGAATAGTTTGTAATAATTTCGAACCTCAAAGCATTTTTCGGGAGATATAAATAATCTGTAAGTCGGAGTTTCCAGCTGTATAGTATATATTATGCAATAGTGCGTTTAATTTCATTTGAGACCGATGAATTGCTCACTTACACAAAATCTAATAATTGCAACAAAACGAAATTTTGCACAGTCACATAAAATCGACAGACAACTCTGATGATTTGTCTCATAAATTTGGACACCCGAATAAAACAGTTGTTTAAAAAACGATCTTATTTTTTGTCACTTGTCGCTATTTTTTTACTAGTGCGGACCACTTGATGGTAGAACAGCCAGGTAATCAAGAGGCGTACGTAGTTATATTTCAATTTCACACGTGCAACTCGCACACCTGGCTGTTCTACCAGCAAGTGGTCCCCCCTCGTAAAAAACAGCGAAAAGTGTGACTGTGCAAAATTTGGTTTTGTTGTAACTATTAGATTCTTCTGTCAGTGAGCAATTCATCGGTCTCAAATGAAATCAAACGGACTGTATACATTGCTTAATTGGCTTTTTAAGAGAGGAAGCTCCTGCAGAAAACGTTTCAAATGTTAACCCCACTCCAAATGTAATAGAACTGTGATGTTTTTTAGCAATGAAGTTATATAGTATCATATTGTGACGTCATGTGGATCCAACTGACCAATCAGCATTGATAATTGCTCATAACGATAAGTATATATTTTACACACAATCATATGGGTAATATTCAGTTGTTTGAAAATGACTTGTAACTTATTCAGTCAAGAATGAACAGAAATTCGGCTTCATTAACAATTAGGGACAACTTTAATCACAGTAAACCAGCGGTAGTCAGCCAAATCGATCAGGGTGAGTGAGTGAGTTTAGTTTTACGCCGCACTCAGCAATATTCCAGCTATATGGCAGCGGTCTGTAAATAATCGAGTCTGGACCAGACGATCCAGTGATCAACAGCATGAGCATCGATCTGCGCAATTGGGAACCGATGAAATGTGTCAACCAGGTCAGCGAGCCTGAAAACCCGACCCCATTAGTCGCCTCCTAAGACAACCATGTTTTGCTGCAGACCAATTCTAACCCGGATCTTAACGGGGAGCTTCATGCAGGAGGACTGTGAGCAATGATGCTGACACATCTGGAAACATAATCAGGGCAAAGCGGGATTCGAACACAGGTCAAACTTGCTTTGTAAAGGACGATTATCAATGCTTTCTATCCTATGTATACGAGCATTGTAGGAGCAATGTGTGAGCGATGTAAAAATACTACATTTTACTGTTATAACGATAAAATATCATTTGCACATATTCATAGGATCAAGGATGTTGAAAGGGGATATCAGGCCCGGTTTTTTTCGTGATAGCAAGTATTTTTTCCCATTCGAAACGTAATTGAACATTTTCTTTGCCGCAAAGTGCCTTCTTTGGTAATGACTGTTTTCGTGAAAGTGAACTGATGGAAATTTATCAATTAGGTTCCGAGGTCAAATCGATTGTGAGATCACTTAAAATCACAAGTGACTAAAAAACGTGTTTTACAACACCATTAATCCGAAGAGAGCGACGACCTTCTTCAAAGATAAGTTCAGTTTGGTGATATATTTATATCATCATATATCAGGCCTAATTTCATGACTCACAGACGCCTTAACCACCGCCCACTATAAATATATCATGCTGAACGTAAACACATTTTATTGATCAATGTGTCGTAAGAGGCGACTAACGGGATCGGGTGGTCAGGCTCGCTGACTTGGTTGACACATGTGACATCGCCTGGTACAGACTCGATTATTTACAGACCGCGGCCATATAGTTGTAATATTGCTGAGTGCGGCGTAAAACTAAACTCACTCACTCACTCATTGGTCAATGTGATGTGATAATAGTGATAATTATCACCTACGTGATTGAGTAAAACATCATGTCGTATATTACAACATAAATACAGGAATACATAATGCCTTTCAGAAAGAGGTCAAATATAACAAACGTTGTATACTCTCCCAAAAAGGAAACGCATCATGAAAAAAGCAATTTCATGTAGCATTGAATTAAAACGTGATTCATTTTACAAAAGGTTTTGCTCTGTTTATGAGTCCTATGGTATTTATGTTTTGAAACCACAACAAAACGCACCATCCGTAAAATACCAGAACCACAACATCAATGTGCTCCCCTGGCCCTCAAGATCACCGGACTTAAACCCGATCGAACATCTGTGGGATGCGACGCCGTAACCCTCAGCCCCAGACACTTCAGCAACTCGCACAGGCACTACAGGCAGAGTGGGCTGCGATTGGGCAACACGAGATTCTGAGACTTATTCGTTCGATGCCGAGGCGATGCCGTGCAGTTCTGGATGCCCACGGTGGTCACACGAGGTATTGACTTCAGCGCCACCACACGTCACCATGTGACACTCCTCGAGTTGGTGCCAAAGACGGATAAGTCTGCATTCCCAGTGTGCAATTTCGCTATATTTCATTGACTCATAAAGCCTACAAGATGTTTCAAAATAAACATAAAAATACAGTTGAAATTCCTATATGCGTTTCTTTTTTGGGAGAGTATATCTTGGAGGACACAGGTTTCCACAGTAATGGATGTCAAGACAAAGTGTGATCCTAAATATAGCACGTGTTACATTTGACCACTTTCTAAAGGACACTTTGTATTGTCATAGCTGTCGTTCATTGGAGCCGTGCCGACCTTTCACTTCTCAGAAGGGTTGATATAAATAAAAATAAAAGCGACACTTCCACCTGCAAAATAAATCTCTTCTAAAAGCACCATCGACAGTGATAACACCGGGTGTTTGCGAAAATATGAGCTTGTCCTCCCCATCGACAACCCATGCCTGTTGTAAGAAGCGAATAACGTGATCACATAGTTAGGCTCACATTGTCGATATATGTCATCTTAGCCCAGTTGCGTAGAACGGTGCTGGATTGTCTGATCCAGACTCAATTATGTATGGACTTTCGTCACATAACTGGAACGACATGTAGGTGGTCAAAAAAGAAACAAACACACGAACAACCAAATCCCTTTTGTCTGCAATCATTACACCACTCAACTATTATCACGACGGAGGAGCGAACGTTTCGCGAAGCGATCGCGGTTTAAGGGTCGTCGCGTCGATCAGAAAGGGTTCGTTTATGTACGATAGGTCTCAGATAATAGGGAGGTCTGCGGCTGTGTGTAATTGATGCTCGGAGGTCTTAATATCAACCACTGGTTCATCATTTACATGCCGCTATCATTGAGCAAGTGTGGCTTTAATATAAGAAATAAAACAACAAAAAGTAATAAAAATACATAGATAAAAATGATTAAACATTCCCTTTGGCAATACTGCGCAATGTAAAGTTCATCGCGATGAAGGTATGGAATAGTATTGCTGTATTTTGATTAAACGGACATTAATATGTCATGACAAATATTCACAATGTGATATGTGAAACTGTGTAACTAGATCGTGGATGTGTGACGATTGTTTTGAATAATAGCCCAAGGGAAACATCATATGTTATATAGTTAAAAGCCTACGTTAAGAGCGATACATCAAAAGAAAGGGCCTTGCGTTCAGTTTAGGAATAATTAGCTCTAACAAAGCTTTCTTTGCCAGCTGCTTTCTTTGCCATCAACGCCGAAGACGAAATCTACAACCAAAAACAAATTCGCAGCTATACACTATGGTTGGAGTGTAATAAATCACAATGGAAAATATAGATTTTCTAACATGAAAGAAACATTCCTCAGATAAACGACAGCGCATTTTGATCAAATTGCATTTTGTATATCGGGATGTACCCACGAATAAGTATTAAGGAGTGCCCATAAGGTGTGAGAGACAATGGAATTACACAGTTAGCAATATCCCAGTTTTCTTTTAAGGTGAGGTGAGGTGAAATTGGGTTTAACGTCGTGCTTGAGAATATTTCGCTCTTTTGACGACTTGCATGTATGTGTAGGTGCGGCTGCTTGTACTGGCCCAGACTGAAGCTGGTTTTATAGTGCTAGCCCACTGAGATACCATGCCGCAGTGAAGCATGAATACCCCACTCAGACACATTATACTGACTCCGAGCAGATCAGTCCTTGTTGTACCCATGAATGCCGAGCGCCAGACAGGGACCAACAAGTACCATATTTTAACGTCTGTTGGTATGACGCGATCGGGGATCGAACCCGCGACCTTCCGCTCTCCGGGCGGACGCTCTAACCGACTACACCACGGAGGCGGTTTTACTTTTAACATTTAAGAATGGTAATTATGGTAATGCAACCATTTCGTCAAGACAGTCTGTTGAGAATTCTGTTGTGAAAAGTGAAACAGAAGGCTGTCTGTTTGACGAGTCACTTCGCGCTTCCCAAAGATCCCTTCATGGACCAGAATAGTGCAATGGAAGATGACAATAATAAAATCCCTCAATCATAAAACCCCTTAAACAGCGAACTTGATAGTTTTGATAAAAATAATCTCCTTTTGTCTCAGATATGATTGAAAAGATTCAGAAAAAAAACACGGAAAATATGCGGACTTCACGTTTGTGTCACGTTTTGATCCCATGTACTAAGGGGTCCTCCTCCCAATTTTCCTTGGTGCCTCCGGTTTGCGGTCAGGGTAGTGAACAAGGCTGCACTTTTAGGGAGTCGACGAGGAAAGGTCTTTGTTGGGTTCAACGGGGAAGCGCTTCTTCAGAGAAGTCCCATTCACTGTCTAGGCTTTGTGTAAAGTGGGCCAGGGCCATGAGCTGATGATAAGCTGAAGTAGCCTGACTGTGCCAGGATCTTTGCTGCATTTATCTATAATAATTGTAATCTGTAAATAGGTGTCATCCGACCCCATTTATTCCACTGAAATATTGTTAATATAATATGAGGGAGGTGGGTAAAACGCTGCCCACTACAATACTACCTACATGTAGTGTAGTGTAGTGTGTAACCAGAATACGGGAACTGGGCACCGTCTTCTGGTTAACGATCAAACCACATGAGTACTAGTGGTGGTCCGATTAATTGAAATAATCCAAGATTGGTCGCAGTGACTAAACGACCAAGCAATCGAACACGTTTTCTCTTTATTGAACGCAACCAATCTTGGAACACTTGTTTGCATCAACAATATTTTTCACAAGGTTGCTTTTGTCTGTGTCATTAAATTTACATTTCATAAGCACAACAAGCTCGTTCCAAGTCATGATTGAATTTATCGTAAAGAATCCAGGAAATCTGTGTTCCTAACATACTAATAATCCTTTAAATATGCAAAATTTGCAAATGGATTTTGTTTAATTTGCAAAAACCCAAATTACTACATGTTTCTTCTTTATTATTCACAAAGACAACAGGAACATTTGATAAATGACGCTAACCAATTATTTTCGATGATTGATCGGTTGTAATGGACCAATCATCAATTATGAGATTTTAACCAATTCCCAACACATGTTTCGGTGAGAACAGAACAGAAAACCTTCCCCCATTTCGGGATGTGCACGAACTCTTTCCTTAGTAACGGTCTCTAAACTTTATTTTTAGCTTGATGGTTGGTTTGTTGATCATCTGCTATCCCAGCTGGAATATGAACTTAGCATACCAATTATGGAAGGGAATCAAAGGCTGAACATAATCGACAGAAATGGTCTATCTCTGCTAATTCTTCTCTGGATTGGATACTTAACAAAGTAACACCTGGGGACCTTACAAAACAGACCAGGCATATATCGAATGATTGGGGTTGACACCTCAGGAAAGGTTTCTGAAATCATAATTAGGATACAAGGATCATGTACGAACAAATTCGAAATTTGAATCTTTGCAAATCTATTATAAAATTGAGTATAGTTGGGTTTTTTACACCGTACAAAATATCAAGCCTCAGACTTGAAATGAGATTATGGCTGATATTCGGTTGTATTGTGACGAGTACAATTCATTCATTTATTCATTCCCAATTGATGCAAGACTACAATAAGAAACATTTTGATCTTGTCGTACAAAATATTCATTCCAGAGACTAGATGTTAGTCTGACGTAAACACCAACGTATCACTTTGTCTGAGCCAGTTTTCTGTGCATCTTTCAGGTTGGGAGACGTTTCATCAAAATCCGCATCCAGGCCCGACAAGCTCGCTCTTCCCGCGAAACGACGGCGAGAAGATACATCCGGTTTCTATAGCAACTGGTGATTACACAATCACTACGGAAGTGACGTCATGGACTCGCCACCTTTTAAGTGATATCGCTGGTTTGAGCCTGGTATAGAACCTACATGCCGCATGGACGAGAAGGTTATCATTTCAGAAAATGAAATGATGCAATATTTTTTCGGAATTTGAACACTTTCGAAACCCCGTTTTTCAACAGTGCCTGAGAGTGCCTCTCATACAACTCTATTCCGAAGAGTTTCATGGACAATTTGGACATGCCAGAACTATTTCGTTAAGAAAGGATCAATTGTTTGTTTCGTTTTGCATAGTGTATATCAACCATTTAATCAAGCTTAATTCTTTAACCAACATTTTTGAGATAAGGTTTATTGAAATTTTTTGACACGTCTGAATTTATTTAGGTTGTGTTTGTCTTGTTTGGTAATACAAGTGAATCTTAACAGTTAAGTCAAACATAATTATATACGAAACTTGTAAAGAAAGTATTTGTACCAATTCAGACACGTCTGAACGTTTTAGTTAAGAGAGGACCAAGTGTTGGTAACATCATTAAGACAACTTTAGAAGAAAACATTTGTAGACACAAGAGCTTCTGTCTGTAACTGTGTCACTAAATTGATACATAATCCTTTTATGATCATAACACGACCCCAGTTCTATTCCTTAAAGTAAGAATTTATCTTGACCTTACAGTTTCTATCTACCTTGTATAAGACGTTCGACGCTGTGTTCTTAAGTTAGTTTTTTTAATAAAGTCTCCTATTTCCTGTCTTCTGAAGATGGTCATGTTGGTGAGAGTGGAAACATAAAGGATTTCAAACCCAATGCTGTGTTTGTTCGTGGTATCATCACATATCGCGCGTTCCACGGAAGTGGTCTAGTGGAAAGAGTGTTTGCCGAAAGAACGGAAGGTCGGGATTCGAGCACATGGCCGCGGCATTCGGCATTAGGGAATAAAATATGGACTGGTCGGCAAGGAATCATCAGTGCAAACAGACGCACGCACACACACGCACGGACGCACGCACGGACACATGTGGGGTATCATTTTTAAACATTGCGGCATGGTATCTTCTTAGGGGAGGACTATGAAACGACCATTAGTCCTGATTAGTACAATCAGACTTACACACACGCACAGGCGCACGCACGGACATATGTGGGGTATCCTTGTTAGACACTGTGGCATAGTATCTTCATGTGCTAGCGCCATAAAACGACCTATACACCAGATTAGTACAAGCAGACGCACACACGCACGCACGCAAGCACGCACGCAAGCACGTGCATTGTGTTTGTGGCTTTAGTCAATGTGAAAAAACAAACAAATAACAACTGTTGACAACAGCTAAAACGAAAACAACATCGTTACTGAAGTTCAATATACGTGTTTTGGCATTTCATTGTTTTAACAAATGGTTTTATCCTAGCAACGTTTAAACGAGAACGGTACTCGTTTCATGAAGTCAAATGTTCTCGGTAATTTACTTCAGGCAAAAGGGAACGCATCACAGCTCGAGTTCCACACTGCGGAAAATCTAATCATCATTTGGGGCTCTCAGTATGTCCTCTATTGCCAGCATGTATGAAATAAACTACCGTCCAAAAAGGGAGTATACCAGTAGTTTCGAAATCCAATTAAGAAACAACAAAAAATATGTTGAATATTTCATTAAAGTATTCATTTCTGCATTATTTGAACATAAACACAATTCAGAAATAACAATGATAAAGAAATGAAAATGAAACAAACACATGGGTGGGGTGGGGTCCAAAAATGGATCATAACAATAAAACTACAACCAGAAAGTTTTTGAAAATGCCAGGTATACAATTTAGAGCCATGTACTGAGTCTGCCTCAGTAGCGAGTATGTCCTCCTTGAGCATTGTGACAAGCAACAATGCGTCGGCGCATGGATGATGTAAAGCGTCTAATGACGTTGCGTGGAATCTGTTGCCAGGCGTCATTCAGGCAGTGTTCCAGCTGTCGCACGTTGACTGGGGGTACTGGTCTGTTCCTCATCTGCCTGTCGAAATGGCCCCACAAATACTCTATAGGGCTCATGTCTGGTGAACACGCTGGCCCTGGTAAGACGTGGGCGTTCATGTTGTTCGGGTAGTCTTTTGTCAGTCTAGTGGTATGAGGTCTTGCATTATCATGTTGGAAGACAATGCCACGTGGCTGTTGGTGAATGAATGGAAGGGCTACCGGTCGCAGAATGTCATCCCTGTACTTCTGTGTAGTAAGGTTGCCACGAATGATGACTAGCCTTGTTTTCAGATCACCACATATTCCTCCCCACACCATAACACCACCTCCACCATACGCCGGATTTTCTTGGATACATTTAGGAGCTAAACGTTCTCTAATACGTCTCTAGACAGGTTGACGGCCATCAGCTGTGAATACGCAGAACGGCTCTCTCGCTCTTTACTGCGGTCAGGCATTCTGTGACAATGCTTTGTGTCATCAGCTGCTTTTATACGGTTTTTCTGCACGTGCATTTCGTGGAGCACGTGCATGTTACTTTTTCAGAAAATGAGCATTTGAGCGAAACAGTTCCCGAGACGAGAAATTTGTCATTACAAACGAGTAGCCATTACCTTGTCACATGTTTCTTGTCACATGTTTTTCCTGGATCTAGGTTTAAAATTAAGATTTTAGACGGCAAAAATATTTGGTATACTCTCTTTTGGACGGTAGTATATGTTTGCCTTTTAACATCAGCAAATATCAGTAATTGTCCCGCTGACTTCCTATCTCCATATCAGGGAAAGAATTAGTTTTTGGAGTACAGACACATATATACATTCTGTTTATAGACATCAAGTTTAAATCACACGGGTTTTCAACCTTTTTGTTGCTTTGTCCATTACGGACAACATTGATCTACTGGTCAAATGCAATTGTGCGTAGTTTGTGCCTGATGATTTGTTTGCATGATACTTAACACCACGCACCTTTTGAACGCGATCTTTCAGCTGCATTATTATTATTATTTACAGATTAAAACTAGTAAGCAGCAGAGAGGGTTCGGGGTATCCTGGCATAGTCAGGCTGGTAAAGATCATCATCAGCCCAGGGCCCCTGCCCATTCTACATGCAGCCCAGACAGCGAATGGGACTTCTCCAAGGGAACGCTGCCTAGTCAAACCCACCAAGAACTTTCCAGAGAATATGTAGACTCTCCAACACAGCATTACCCAGAGTGGAGAACCCGGGCACTCTCCTGATCTGCGCCAAGAGATCAGGAAGTACCAAACCAAGGGCACCGAGAACAATGGGGAGTCTGACGACAGTGTACTTGGAATGCAAGCGAAACATTTCAAAGGAGAGGTCCGCATATTTAGAATGCTTTTCCTGAATCTTGTCAATCACGTTGCTGTCAGAAGGGACAGAAAATGCAATGATATGAAAAGCTTTATCAAAAAAGACAAGATCAGGTTTGTTGGCATGAATTCTTTTGAGGCTGTATTTGACGCCATGACGCCCTGGACATGTTCAGGGTCATACCATTGATGGACCTCGGAGTCAAAGCCACAGGCATGGCGAAGACGGTAGTAAATCATGCCTTTTAAGATATGCTGTTTGTGCCAAGGAACGGCATCCACTAACAAGGTGTTGGACAGTCACTGGACAGTCGGCATTTCATGTTAATAATTTCTTTAATGATCACATTTAGGCGACTAGTCCTGAGCAGCAAAAAGGAAGTTTTAGACCAGCCGACTTCATCCAGGTGAAGGAGTAGGTTAGATTGCTATTCTGTTCCACACACTGCTTGTACACACGATGCAATGGCTTCTCAGAAACCTTCTCCACAAAAGACCGACCCTGGGCAGACTTGGTGAAGGACTTCACCTGGTTAACTCCCATCGCTGTACCGTCTAGCAGTACATCGCCATCAACAAAATCAACCTCAAATTTTAGATGCAACCATGGCACGCTTAAACTAGCTGTGGAATTCCTTGCTTTCATCATGAGTCTTGACGTGCATCACTAGAGGATCATCCGATAAATAAATATGTGCAAATGTACACAAATAATTCTACCATGAAAAGCCTTCACATTAATCAAACCCCGACCTCCGGTATTGATTGGCATGTATAAACGGTTAAGAGAGGAACGAGGGATGTGGGCTCTGTTATCAGACATGATCCTTCTGGTCAGACAGTCAAGAATTGGATATCTTGTTTTGTCCAATCAACTACTCCAAATGAATAGGAAAGTATTGGCACAGCAAAAGTACTGTGGCTTTGACCTTGTTTCGAGCATTTAGCTCTGAGCTCCAGATTTTCTTTAAGCCAGATTTGTACTCGCCCGAATCTGGGCATTCTGGAGCTTGTCTCGAACTTGCATTCGAAGATAGGTGTAGGTCTGGTTTTCCACGAGATGCTCAATAACTCCTCCCCCTTGTAACTTGACCGATCCATCATAAGTTACCTTGCAACGTTTCAGACGAAGAGCATTACATTTGTCGAGTCCAAATGTCATGCCAATATCGTTAGAAAAGGACTCGACAAGGAGGACCTGTTCTCTCAAATTGGTATTTCCTTTGGCAATGAGCTCGATGTCATCCATGTAAAGGAGATGAGTAAGCGGTGCTTGGGATCTGTGCTGAGGAGGTCCGGGATGATAACCCTCCTCTCTATTGAGCAGGAAGCTCAAAGGATTTAAAGACAAGCAAAAAGCAAAGGACTAAAAGAGTCCCCCTGAAATATCCCCCTTCTGATTGGAATAGAATCTGAAGTCTGCACCTGCCCTTGCGAGTACATCTCAATTTGTTTCGACCAGCAACTCATTAAAGACTTGAGTAAATCAAGTAGTCGCTCAGGGAGGTCAATACACTGAAGAGACTTCAGAATCCATTCTTGAGGGACAGAGTCATATACCTTTTTGTAGTCAATCCAGCACATGGAGAGGTTGCGGTGATATGTTTTAGCCTCTTCCAAAATCATTTTCTGTACAAGAAGTTGATCCTTGCATCCCCAACATCCCTTCCTTGCCCCCTTCTGCTCTCTGTAAATTATATCATTGGAAGAAGAGTAAAATATGACACGAGGTTTGTCAAACACCCTGTGAATATTTTATATCGTGTATTCAAATATGTGATAGGGCGGAAGGTTTTAGGATCAGTCAAGTCTCCTTGTTTGGGAAGGAATATTGTGCGACCTTTGCTGAACCATGGAGGAACATCACCTGTATAACTATCATAAGAAATTTATATAGCGCACAAATCCACACCACAAGTACATGCTCAAGGCGCTTGAGTGTTTCCTTGATCAACAGATGTCTTTTCTTCTAGCATTTTTTTAACCAACTCAACTCCATGGGGGTATTCAACGCATGCAGCCTGTTAAGCGCAGCGAGTTATCACACAGCCTCCTTAGAAGGTACCCACTTGCAGCTGGGTGAACTGGGACACATAGTCACAGTATGTTGTCCAATGATACTAAATGTTAATATACACGCAACTAGGTGCACGTGTTTGTGTGTCCACCATCTATTTTAAGTGCACAGGGATTTATCTTACCTTCATGTAAAATACGTTAATTTTATTGGTCAAAGACACGTTAACAAATTTCCGTGTCATTCCTCCCAGGAGAGTGACAACTGGAAACAATATCACCCGCTGCCACGGTAACCGCCAAGCTCTCCGCTCTCGCTAAGGATCGTATGACGTTATAATATGACGCATGCAGTGCACGGAGTTCAAAAACCGTTCCATTAGCTATTTTTAAGTTCACTATGTACACATTTATTTCACCGACTTTCACTGCTTTATTTAAACTATTTTATACATTGAAACGTTTGCACACTCAACTTCAACATAATTAACCATTGTTATAGCACTTTTAGGCTTGTCAGAGTATATCTAACTGATTTTTAAAATCCATTCGAGAGGCAGACGCCATTTTGTTAACATGCCATATAGTCGGTAGCGAGCTTATCGATTTTCAAAATATATTAAAATGATATTTGTACATTCAACATGGCGGTACGATAAATACGTTATAAACTTCTCCCTCGACTCGGGTAACACTGCTCCAAAGACCGTTTTACCCTGGAGAGAAGCATAGAACTTATATTGATTAAGATTGATTATTCTCAAGAACCACCTTGCTTAGTTCCAGATATGTGCCATTCAAAAGTAGTTAAAATACATCCTTTTCTTTCATATCACTAAAGTTGATCTTTTATGGCAGGTGGGAAAGCAACACACAGTAGTCTATTTGTTCCCGTTTCTTTTTGGTGAACAACTGACATGACTGCATAATTTATGACGCCCGTCGGGCACAATTTGTTCACCTAATTGGCAGTCACCTTGTATCACAACTATTTGACAGTAATTCATAAACGCATGCTGATGTTATTGTAACAATAGCGTCCCAACCCTTGTTTGCTGACCGTTTGAATGGTTTGTAAAGATACATACTTTGCAATCAAATTGTTTGTAGGAAACGCAATAGGGTTAAACATCGAAACCAATGTAATTCAAAACATTGGCAAATGAAAAATAAGCGAAAAGGATTATTTGATTAATAACTGTCTTAAGAAAGGTAATCTTCCGACGGAAGGTTTGACGTTGTACAAGTACTTAAAATTACCAAACCAAAGCATTGTTGTACTTTCACTATGGTGAATTTTAGTTTCAGAGGTTTCACAATGTAGTGGGTCTGTGGGGAATATGTTCTGTTGCTACATTTCAACATGCAGCTTGCACGGATTGGTATCACTGAAATTGTATTGAAAGCGATCATAAACTCACTTGCACGACACAGGATAAGAAAAGCTATCAAAGCCGACACAGGATAAGAATGTCATCCAACTTCATGCTGCAACGTTACACATGTATATGGGTATCTGAGAAAGCTATCACTCTGTGTGTTTATTCAAAAATACTTCATTACTTTCCAATGGTAAGTGTGCAAAATGTATGGCTTTCCCAGCAGACAAAGGGACACAATACCGAGTGTCGATTGGTGACCAAAACATATTATCTTTCATTGCTTAAAACGAGACGGGATTTTGGCACAAATGATGTATTCGTTTTTTCTCCTAGAAAGCCCTGGAAATGACATAAATGAACGGTAATCATTCTCATATTATCTATTGTCATATAGACACTTAAATATTGATCGTGTGCAGGGACTCTGCATACATTGGAAGAAGTAAGTGTTTCTGACCTTACGCTCATGATGCAACAGCTTCGATGTGACTCATCCCAGTGAGAATTGTGTTCTTGTTTCCTTGTTTGTTGTTTAATCCTGAAATCATCGCAGCAGTGCCAGACACACCAGGGACTGATATCATGACTCACTGAGCCTGACTACACAAACAAGTCAAGCACAGGTTGTAGTGTAGCTGATCAACTTATGCGATTATCAGCACTACAGATATGGATATCATGCGTCACTCAGCTTGACTACACGACCAAGTCAAGCACGGGTTGTAAGGTAGATGATCAACTATAGGTATGGATACCTATGCGATTATCAGCACTACAGGTATGGATATCATGCGTCACTCAGCTTGACTACACGAACAAGTCAAGCACAGGTTGTAAGGTAGCTGATCAACCTATGCGATTATCAGCACTATAGGTGTGGATATCATGCATCACTCAGCTTGACTACACGACCATGTCAAGCACAGGTTGTAAGGTAGATGATCAACCTATGCGATTATCAGCACTATAGGAACTAATGCAAAGATACTACTGCCAGGTTATAAATATCGTTTCCCGACTTTTACGAAACCAGATAGCCAACTTCATCGTGTGTACCTTCCACGTTTTCCTCAAATGCCAAACATTTGAACAAACAAGTCTTCAGAGGAGATCAGAAACTCTCTTCCAGCAAAATAACTCGTATATATTGAGGAAATAAGGTTGCCTCCTGGAAAATGTCTCCTTCACATACGAAAATCGATTGTGAAAGGAGAGATAATTTTGTCGGAAGTGGAGATATTTAGCCCATTGCAGCATTGTTCAAAAGTACACCAAGAACATCTGCTTGAGAATTGCAATCGATTAGCACCAGACCGGTGCAATTGAATTAATTTAAAATCAATATGGCTAACGTAAGTGACGGAGTGTAACTGCATGTATTCTTACAGAACTGGTGGCATTAATGTCCTAGTATTAATGCCTGAGGTAATTATAGCATCTTAACACGAGGGCTGCTACCCTTAAGTGATGTTAAGTGTTTCGAACATGCGTTTTCATTTAAAATATATTCCGAAGACATCCGATGCTGCCACAACTCATGTTGAAAAAAAATGTACATTTATAAATGTTTGATCATTAATTACCAGACTGTCAAACTCCTCTGAATTCCACCTCAGAAGAATACAAAAGTACAATATCGACAAGGAAGAATTCATAACGATCGTTCCTGGTGGTCAGGCTTTTAGAATGCAGATGCTTTAAATGCTTATTTAATTAATCAGCCCCGTCATTTCTCACGTGTGCCTCACCAAACTAGGTCGTGGTAATCAATATCACAGATTTAGAATGGTTTGACCAACCATGAACACAGTGTCACTTTAACATGGCACAAAAGCTTTCTTGGAGAAACCATGAAATGATGAAGGTCTCAAACTGTAAGCACTTTCGTAACACAAGCTGGCCTGTGTGTCATGCTGAATCATCCAGAATTACAACAATCAGAAGCCAGCCTAAAGGCTCATATGTACTGCAGTGGTTACGTAAAGTATTTTTCTTTCTGTGTGTTATATATTTCAAAAGGATTCTGAACATATTGAGATGGACGTTATGGGGGTCTAATCAGAAGTCTCTGGCAGCGTACCATGTACAAATATGTAAGAAGGGGTTTTGCCACCTTCAAAACAATTTAAACCAGGTGAATGTTCTTCGGCCATTGTTGAAGAAGTGAATCTGGGTCTTTGTATTCACATCTCCTGCATTCATACCCCACAATGTTAGACACCATCTTCCTGATACAAGATGATGTATAGATCCAAAGAATTATCAGATGCTTCTTGTTGATGTAATCTTGTTGCTGATAGTTCTGGAACACAGTGAAAAGGTAACGAATCCGTTAAGGCGTTATATGCCTTTTATTCACCAAAAGGGAATCAGCTGTACATTTTGTACAAACTTTTGTACAAGAATCAAACTTTAATTTTCTGAATGCCGAGGCGTTCTCTCACCCTAATCCTTGAAAGATACTTCATTTAACCCAGTTCCATCATATATGAACGTTTCTCCAGAATTTATTTCATGTTTGTACCATACATGTCGTGACACATTATAAAGGTCATTTCAGTAAAAAGACGCCTTCGTCCCATGAATATTATCTTGGTGTTAATTGTTCGATTTAGAACTGGGAAGGTGAAGATTCCGGCTGTTGGCAATCACTGGATTGTCTGGCCCAGATGCGATTATTTACAGACCGCCGCCCTATATCTGTAATATTGCAGAGTGTGGCGTAAAACAGCAATCAACCAATCAATCAGATGCTGCTTTTTGAAACAGAGAGAGAGGTAGAGCCATTGATGTGGCTAAATGCATGACGACATTGCAGGCTCGTTTTGTGTCACCATGGTTAATGGTATGTTATGGGCAGAGACGACATAGTGGGGGGAATACACCGTTTGACAAAGGCCATGAAAGACTATGACTTGTGTTTCCTCAGTCTCCAAAACCATTTCTTCCCTGTGGCGATATATATGCCAGTCAAAAGTAGCTGAAATACATCCCATCCTTTTCTTTCAAATGGTCTTTTCTGTCAGGTGGGTATTTGTTCCATACGTGCCCGTGCTGTTTTGGGTTAACAACTAGCTTGACTTTACATAATTTATGATGCCCGTCGGTTACAATATGTTCACCTGATTGGCAATTACCTGGTATCACAACTATTCCAACAGTGAATTATCAAAAAAAGCTCATGATATTGACAGAATCACGTCCCAATCCTTGTGTATATATGGGTTTTGTCGGTTTTACTGGCAAAATCTATGATGCATAAAATACAAGAAATCTAAATCACCAAGGAGCAAACAATAACCCCACCCCCCTAAAACGACAAAAATAAAAGCAAACAAAAATAACAATAAAAAACAGGGATGTGAACTGAATGCTTCCGCTAAATTTCAATATGATGAATGTAATATTTTTGCTCTTTGAATAGACGTCGGTTTGACACAGCGTGCCCAAATGCAGAAACGTCAATGACAACGAAGCAGACGAATGATTAAACGTATGTATGGAGACTCATTACAAACACTTCAGTTACAGCGCCGATGGTAGAGGTGCCAGTCTGTTTCAGTACTGGACTTGCACTTAATGGGTCCGGATCACAAGGTATAACGCATTGCTGCACTCTAATCACTGACGCCAACGGTAATTTGCAGTGATTACTACTCAGTCATACTCGTCATTCCTTCCTATGTTAGCATCAACGGCGCGTCTCCTTCAGAAAACACTCATGAACATATGCAAGACTCCCACACATGTTCCCCCATTTCAGTTTGGGAATTAGTGCTGGCTAGAAAAACTCGAACAGTATTTTAAACATTCCGTGTGTAGATTGATCATGAAGTCATGATTGACACTTAGTCCTGGTAACACTGAAAAGCATTTGGTTGCTTTGGACATCACTGTTTTGCATGAGAATGCTTTGTGTCAAACCCTGGATACACAGCAAAATATAAACCAAAGTTAATCCCTGTATTTTTTCATCTGGGCAATTTCTGTGAGAATACTACCATGTGTGTGGGGTTTTACTGTGTTTAACCCAATTCTATTTATGAAAAGATGGAATATTCAGAATCTATATTCCACTGAACCACGTGTTGATTCAGAGTGGCATACAGTGGCCCTGGGACATCGTATACATTACCTATGTTGTGTAATCATAAGTAATACTTTTCTTTGGAGTAACTAAACTGATTTGCCCATTTGTCTCGTTTGTGTGCCTGGAATAAGCAGATATTGAAAGTCATTTATTTCGTTTACCAGTGATTTTACGCCCGACATAACAACTTGTATACAGAGAATATACCCAAAGCTCTGTTACAACCAGGGCAGTATTGATGTGGAAAGATCTTGAAAGTCAACCTTGATGTTGCCTCTTTACATGAGACTCATAAAGGGTTAAGTGACATTCATCAGATACTTCGAACAGCCTAGCACGGTAACGTGTATCTGAAGGGGAGTTGTGGCTTTATACATACATTTGTTTTAACTGGCGAGAAATACCCAAAACATTCTTGACGTTTTACTGTATGTTGCATATTTGTCATGATGTTGCAAAATATGTTGATAGTTTCGTTAAGTGAGATTACTGAAATGTTTCAGACAACATTACAAGCTAAAGAGTATACAATACTTTGTGGCTTTATATACGTTTTTAACTCGTTGAATGGGCTTCCATGATTTATAAAAGTTACTGGACAAAACGTCACGTGCATTCATTACGAAAAGACTCACATCTTCAGAATTCAAGATAGCCTACAGCTATCCAAAGGACTCTCGGATTCAAAGGAATGATCAGATTTGTCTCATATATTTGATTGAGCTGCTGTTAGTTCTAGGACGCATTGACTCTTGTTCACTAAACCATAGTCATCTTGCTATCCTTATACTATAATAAAACAATATCTTTACTTATACGAATGTAAAGCATATACCTTTAGAACATGTAAATCATACCCTCAAACCTTGCCCTCCTTATAATATAATATAGTCATCTTCCTCTCATTATAATATAATAAAAGAATGTCTTGTCTTATGCGAATGTAAAGCATATACCTTTAGAACATGTAAATCATACCCTCAAACCTTGTCCTCTTTAAAAAATAATATAGTCATACTCATCTTGCTCTCCTCTATCTTGTCTTATAAAAATAGAAATGTAAATATCCTTGTCTTATATGAATGTAAAGCATATACCTTTAGAACATGTAAATCATACCCTCAAACCTTGTCCCTCCTAATACTATAATATAGTCATAGTCATCTTGCTCTCCTTATAATATAATAAAACAATACCTTGTCTTATATGAATGTAAACCATATACCTTTAGAACATGTAAATCATACCCTCAAACCTTGTCCTCTTTAAAAATAATATAGTCATAGTCATCTTGCTCTCCTTATAATATAATAAAACAATACCTTGTCTTATAAGAATGTAAAGCATATACCTTTAGAACATGTAAATCATACCCTCAAACCTTGCCCTCTTTATAATAATAATATAGTCATATAGTATATAATGAAACAATACCTTGTCTTATAAGAATCCAAAGCATATACCTTTAGAACATCATCTTACTATTATATAGTCATAGTCATCTTGCTCTCCTTATAATATAATAAAACAATACCTTGTCTTATACGAATGTAAACCATATACCTTTAGAACATGTAAATCATACCCTCAAACATTGCCCTCCTTATAATATAATAACATGGTAGCAGATGTTTAAAACCTATAACACATTTTGAGTGGAACTGTTATAGAGTATATTGGCATAAACCGAAAAAGACGACAACAAATAATGCGAGCCATTTGAGAATCACAAGCAAAATTTCAATGTTGGTTAAAAAACCCCTGCTACCCTCAATGAACCCTTGTTGCATCAAAGCACAAAGAGCACAATTTCGATTGCGACATTTCCCGATAAACCAATTATATTTGTGATGGGATAAACATGGAAAGACCTGAGGCCATCTTCAGTTCACGTCTTCCGATGTTTCAACAGCTTAAACCGCCTACTTGTATTTCTTCACATCACATAATCAAATCACCAAACATTCCCAACGATTATAAAAACAGTATGTGGGCTATTACAATGGACATTCCTGCTTTCGCCATAACATGTAATGTTCCTTTGTATTTCAAAACAGATGTAGTGCTGGTGGAAAAAACTTATTGAATGAATCAAAATATATAAAACCCAAAGGGAATATATTAAGATGGTTGTTTTATAGTTTTTATGAGAATTATCATCATTATATGACATTTATATAGCGCACATATCCATGCCCAAGGCGCTGGAGTCTTTCCTTGATAAACTGATGTCTTTTTCTGGCATTCTTTTTAACCAACTCAACTCCATGGGGAGTATTCAACTCATGCAGCCTGTTAGGCGCAACGAGTTATCACACAGCCTCATCCTCACAAGGTACCCATTTGCAGCTGGGTGAACTGGGACACACAGTCACAATGTTTTGTCCAATGTTACTACACGTTACTATACCCGAAACATGTTCTTGTGTTCGAGTCCACCATGTGGTCAGCTTTCATCGGATGAGTGGGATCCTTTAATGTCAGCTCAAAGGTTTTACACCCGGACACAAGTGGGGATCGATCCAAGCAACTTTCGCTCACTAGTGAATAATGTGTTAAATCTGATGCGTTTTGTATATTGTGATGCAATGTTATCAATACACAGTGGACAGGTTCATACATATTGAATCCGTTTGAATGGTTTGTAAAAGATACATACTTTGCAATCAAATTGTTTGTAGGGAAACGCAATAGGGTTAAACATCGAAACCAATGTAATTCAAAACATTGGCAAATGAAAAAATTAGCGAAAAGGATTATTTGATTAATAACTGTCTTAAGAAAGGTAATCTTCCGATGGAAGGTTTGACGTTGTACAAGTACTTAAAATTACCAAACCAAAGCATTGTTGTACTTTCACTATGGTGAATTTTAGTTTCAGAGGTTTCACAATGTAGTGGGTCTGTGGGGAATATGTTCTGTTGCTACATTTCAACATGCAGCTTGCACGGATTGGTATCACTGAAATTGTATTGAAAGCGATCATAAACTCACTTCCAGGGGCTGCCTCCTGGAAAATGTCTCCTTCCACATACGAAAATCGATTGTGAAAGGACAGATAATTTGTTGGAAGTGGAGATATTTAGCCCATTGCAGCATTATTCAAAAGTACACCAAGAACATCTGCTTGAGAATTGCAATCGATTAGCATCAGACTGGTGCAATTGAATTAACTTAAAATCAATATGGCTAACGTAAGTGACGGAGTGTAACTGCATGTATTCTTACAGAACTGGTGGCATTAATGTCCTAGTATTACTGCCTGAGGTAATTATAGCATCTTAACACGAGGGCTGCTACCCTTAAGTGATGTTAAGTGGTTTGAACATGCGTTTTCATTTAAAATATATTCCGAAGACATCCGATACTGCCACAACTCATGTTGAAAAAACTCTGTACATTTATACATGTTGATCATTAATTACCAGCCTGCCAGCCCTTTTCAATCCCACCTCAGTAGAACACAATAATACAATATTGGCACTGCAGAAATCATCACGATCGTTGCCTGGTGGTCGGATTTTGAGACTGCAAATACTTTATATGCACAATTAAATTAATCAGGTCCGTCATCTCTCATGTGTGCCTCACTAAACTAGGTGATGATCACCAATGTCACAGACGTTATTATCACTTTCACAGATTTCAGTAACTTCATTGGAAACACGAAATGAAGCAGGTCAACTATAACCACTTTGGTTACACCAGCTGGCCTGTGTATGGTGATGAAACATTTAGAAATACAACTATCACAAGCTGGCCTATAGGTCCATGTGTACTGTTGGGTCTTTACGTGAAGTGTTTTTTGTAACACTATTTCTTAAAAGTTTATTCAATTGTTTACTAGATCAATTTAAGGGCAAAATGAAGTAATAAAAGGTATGGCATATGAAACAAATTCAAAACAAATACGAAACTGAAGTCCCTTTTGCAAACTGCATCAAACAAAAGCAAATAAAGAAAATAAAACTACACAAAATGACAACTAATGAAAAGCAACAAGAGAAAAACTTAAAATCGAAATTAAAACCCAAGCAAATTTAAACAATCAAAGGCAAGCAAACGCAAGCCAAAGAAACAAACATCAGAGCAAAGCAAGTTCTAGCCATTAAAAGTCAACACCCCAAATACTAAAGCAACTAAAAAGCAAATCCGAAACAATTTAGAACGTACAAACCAAAGCTTAAGAAGTGTTCCAATACAATTCATCGCAATTTCAGTAATTCCACTCTTGAAAATGTTATAAGAATTAACACCAACTGTTTTTTAGAATCCGATTTCATTCTAAGCTCTTCTTAACTTGGGAAATATAGCTGTTGTTGCTTACTGGTGAATGGCCAAATGTGACAGTACTTAGCTTGAGATTACCAATATGACACATGACTAATAATCATAAAGAACACAATGTTATTTGGTAGATGACTAAGTTGTTGATCGATTGTCCTACGTGAGATTTACTGCTGATGATAAAATGATTGTGATTACTGCAGACATTATGATATGACCTGACATGAAAGAAACCCTTCGTACAGGAATCGTTGATAATGCCAGTTGCTTTCCACAGGATCCTTATAAACAGATCTGACTCAAACTAACGAACGTCTCATCAACGTATGTCTAATGCACGAAATTCTAGAATCACAAGCAAATATTGGTTGTAGAAATGTCATTCTGCACATGCACTTGGTCTATTTAATTAACCTTTAAACCATAATAGGAACAATTTCGATAAATGAAAATACCATTGAATTAACCAATGTTAAGTGTGATAAACCTCCACATCCGACTCTTTCATACGAGTCTTCTGATATTTGAATGTCTGTAACCGCCTACTTATATTTCTCCGCTTTAAATAATCAACTCACAAAACATACTGGCACGTTTAACAGAGTATGTTGGAGTCTAGAATGGACGTTCTTCGATGCTAATGTATTGCTGCTAACTTTCCTACGCATAGTGACGTTAAATATGTTGCTTTTTCATTCAACCTACAATCACTAACCATACCAGTACCGCTACAACTCATGTTGAAAATACCTTTATCTGTTCAGAGTTCAGAGATAACCCCTCTTTCAATCCCACCTCAACTTAACACAACAATGCCTTATCGATATATCACCACGATACCTATTTGTTATTGGCGTTAGTTTCAGTTTGCGCAAGTTAATAGATGCAGCTACATGTTCAAAAGGACATTGTAAATGACCTCGAAAACTTGTTAGCTCTGTCTATTTCTATCACTGCTAAAATTTCACATAGCTAATCAAATTTCATCACTGACATAAGTAATAAAACAGGAGCTTTTTGCACCGTATTTGTTGCAAATTATACGTTTAATCAGTCTGATTTTTCATCTAAAACTTATCACATTCTCCTTATCAACTTACTCTGTGTGGATATCATATGTAGCTTAAAATGCCTGTCCACTTCACAGAAGAGTACAAGCGTAGTGTTTGTCCTTAGAGACGCGAATTCCTTGTGCAGAATCGCGATCCTTAGACTTAGAGAACCCGGTGACTCTTGAGGCAGATAGGAACAGATTTGTAGTGCTGGTTTGTCACAACTGCATCTGATATAACGGCAAGAATGTGGGGATGACAACTTTATTTTGATAGGCACGATGTTTCGGAGTATATTCTCACTCCTTCATATTCATTACTCCTCCATCTGATGAAGAAGTAAGAACGTCGTGTCAATCAAATTAAACAAGTTGACATTCATAAATTCTTGCCTTTATGTGTATCACAGCTAAAAGCTGTTCAAAGACTCTGTATCTGATGTTATTGTTTGTCTGTCTGTCTGTCTGTCTGTCTATCTATCTATCTATCTATCTATATCTATCTATCTATCTATCTATCTGTCTGTCTGCCTGTCTGTCTGTCTGTCTGTCTGTCTGTCTGTCTCTCTCTGTCTGTCTGTCTGTCTGTCTCTCTCTCTCTCTCTCTCTCTCTCTCTCTCTCTCTCTCTCTCTCTCTCTCTCTCTCTCTCTCTCTCTCTCTCTCTCTCTCTCTCTCTCTCTCGCTCTCTCTCTGTGTGTGCCTTAGTATTTAACTCTTATTTGTGGCTGGAATATACTCTTTAGGGAGTATAGAACTGGAGTTGCATTGATGTACATATTGCCAGTTACCATGCTTCGATACGGCAGTACCTGTAATGAATAATACAGTGCAGTGTCACAGAAATTGTATTTGGGGGTGTTTTTGAAAATGGTACCTCAAAATAATCAAATAATGACCTGGGACATTGTTTAATACTGGTAACCGGCACAGAGGATCTGCTGAAGGCGTTGGTGTAACCCACTTCATAGTTTTAGTAGTTAAGTATGGGATATGTACTAGTCAATCCAGAATGCAACATAAATTCACTTTTGCTAGAGTACTGAACTTTTAAATGATATGATGTTTGATAGTCTACTTTAAAACCAAAGCGATCAAACTAGGAAAGCCACAAACATATTCAAAAACAGAGGTTACCCATAGCTAAGTAAATCAATCAAAAGAAAACAAAGGAACCAAGCACTAAAAACCTAAACAAAAGGCATAGACAGTACAACCAGAAATTTTTGAGAATTTAAAGATTGTAAAAAAAATCTTTTCACTCATTACTCCCGTATTAAATGTGAATATTAGCAGAACATAACTCCAGATTCAAAGACAGGTGAACAGTTACTATTTTGTCAAGTCACCATGGGCAGCAATGCAGGCTTCAATGCGGCGGGGCATACTACTGATCAAAAAAGTTAGAAAGTCGTGGTCCATGCTGTCCCAATATCGGACCACCTCTTCTTTTGTTTCAGAAATATTTGTCAGATTTTTCTTATTGACACTTTCCTTCATAAGTCCCCAAACATTTTCTATTGGATTTAGGTCAGGGCTATAGCTTGGCCAATCTAATAATGTCATATTTGGGGTCCGACGTCAGACCTGTGAATGCTTTGAACGATGTTTTGGGTCGATGTCCTGCTGGAAAATCAAAAATGTCCATAGAACACGTGAGCAGATGGAAGTAAATGTCCCTCGAGAATATCTGTGCACCGCTCACTGTTCATATTCCCTTCAAATACACAGAGGGGCGTTGCCCCTAACACAGATATGCCACCTTACGCGTTAAATTTCGGACTGTACTTTTGGCGCTGATACAAAGGTTTTTCAGTTTGTTTGGTCCAAAATTTCAGTGTATTAGGAAACAGTCACACAGAACTTTCATCTGAGAAAATCACATTGTCCCAGTTAAAATGTCTATGCTGTAAGCACCAGTTCAACCTTCGCTCCTTTTGTTCAGGTTTCATGATCGGTGATGGAATTCCTCGACTTTTCTGCCAACCCATTGCATGCAGCTCAGTTCTAATTGTCTCCCTACAGACAGCCACAGTTCCTCTATCAATCATATCCAGCCTTAAGTTTTCTAAACTCCTTCGTTTGTTTTTTAGAAACAAGAACCTCCTGTCACCGACAATCAATTTTCTGGGCCTACCTGTGCCTCCCTGGTGCTCAATGCCATATCCATTTGCAATATTTTTCAAAACACAATAAACAGTGGACAAAGGGATGCCTGTTCTACTTGAAATCACTTTAGCTGATCTGATGTCCTTGTTATAATACTCTAAAATCAACTTACTCTTCTCTAAATCATCCATACTGAGGATCACTGAAAATGTCGTCTGCTAGCAAGTAAACAAAGGTGGATAACTCTTCAAAAACTAATGAAAAAGGATGAACGGAGTTGATTCTCTTGAATGAAACCAAACACTTGATAGCTGGTCAAGGTTGTTTATACTAGAAATCCAATTAAACATATTTCATAAAATTCTCAATAATTTCTGGTCATACTATATATATATATCCCCAATACAACAAAAGTAAATTCAAGTACAATGCATGCAAAACAAGCAAAACAAAACCAATAAAGTAATTCTTAATAAAGCAGCCAAAAGCAAACCGAAACGAACGAATGCAATTTAACGGTCACAGCAAATAAAATCTTGCAGAGAAATGCCCCAGCAAATGTTTAGGTCAATCCATATTTTTGTAAGAAATAACGCCCAAATTTTAAAAATTAAATTTCATCGCGGTTTTTTTCTGGCGCATTACCAGGCAGTGCATAGCAACTGCTCATGATGATATCGGTATGCAATATGACTAATAATAACAAATATCATGAACTGTTTTGAAATATGTCATTGCCTTTGAAGGAATGCGCAATACCATTTTGTTGGAATAGACATCGAATGGCCCAAGGCTGTCTTCTATACAAATGTCTTCAAATTTCAAAATTTTAACTGCCTACTTGTCTTTGTATAACAAAATCAGATCACAAACAAATCACGAACATACTAAAATATACTCACAGAACAGTATCTGGCACATTACAACGGACATTCTGGATTTCGCCACAACATGTACCATTAACGTTGATTTTCTTCATGAATATGGAATTTAAACAAACATAGGATTTTTCATTACCATGGCTACGACAAATATTAACAATCTTTGTTAAAAGCTTTTGCATCATATACCGATTCACACACAAAAGTGAATACGTAGTAATAAATATATGAATCACAACAGTGATACCTTCAACGGATGCAATTGCACTGGGATGGGAAGATCTTCAATTGTACATTGTATAGCACGTCAAAAACCCTCCCTGCTCTGTCAACATCTATCATTGAAGATCGAGTATCTTAACCTTGTGTCAGGCAGCTAAACACAATCCATCATCGACATACAACTATGCCTCATCTTCATACAATTTGTGCACTTCAGAAGGTACATTAATCTTCCTACAACTGCCAAATCAACTTTGCCATCCTTAGATGACATTCCTGTGTGTAGATATACGCAGCTCATGTTCTAACGACCCGTGGAAGTCCGGGTTAGAATATTGATCTTCAGTAACCAATGGTTGTCGTAAGAGGTGACTAACGGGAGCAGGTGGTCAGACTCGCTGGTTTGGTTGACACATGTCATCGGTTCCCAAATGCGCAGATCCTTGCTCATGCTGTTGATCACGGGATTGTCTGGTCAAGACTCGTTTATTTACAGACCGCCACCATATGGCTGGATTATTGCTGAGTACGGCGTAAAACGAAACTCACTCACTCATGTTCTAACTACCCGTAAAGATGCGGTTTAGAATTGGTTCTTCAACAACCCATGTTCGTCGTAAGAGGCGGCTAGCGGGATTGGGTGGTTACTTGGTTGACACATGCCATCGCATCCCAATTGAGTAGACGGATGTTTATGCAGTTGATCACTGGATTGTCCGGTCCAGATTCGATTACTTGCAGACCACCGCCATAAAGCTGTAATATTGCTGAGTGCGGCGTTAAACAACAAACAAACCAACCAATCGTGTTCAAACTGACCACCTTTTCGAGTTGCATGTTCATTGTGACAAAGACACTGCATTTCCCTGTGCAGATTTGCACTCGTTGGTGCATATCTAATGACTTAAACATCAAATTCCAAATTTGTACTGATTAAGGTCATTGGTTTAAAATTTGTGACAAACCAATAATTGACTTGTTAGAAACATTTGATTTAACTTTCTTCATGCAGTGAGATTTAACGATTCTTTAATGGGTATGATTTATCTTTTCTTTATGCAATTTTATTTAACTTTCCTTCAATCATTTGGATTTAACTTTTCTTTATTCAGTTCGAGTCAACACATATCATACAGTTGTCATATAGGCTGAGTAATGGGTTCATTCGTATTGGCTAATCGGAAGACCTGTGACCTTTTTAGCACTTGCAGTTAGACTCAAAGATTCCCTCAAATGCCTTCCTTGCACATCAACGTGAGTGAGTGAGTTAGTATTTATAGTCACATAGTTCAGCTATATCGGGACTAAAGCAGGTCATACAGTAGTCTTCTTTTAGTGGCATTTACAAGCTGGTATGATGAACAGGGACGGTTTCTTTTAAATAGACAACTTCTTTAGTGCAATAAGTGCGACGTTTCGGTGTAAATGCTTGCTTGATAACGGTGTTAGCATCTACACCGAAACGCCGCATCAGTTGCAATAATGAAGTTGTCGATCCATGAAAAGTCGTTCCAGGTCATGCAGTCATCTCCTCTAAAGCCACTGGAAAAGGGAAGATGAAACTTCACATGCTTTCTTCACCAATATTATTGATGACACCTGAAACGTTTAAACCTTTTAAGATTCAATGTACAATATTGGTGCCATTACTTGGCCATTCTTCATGCATGTGGGTGTGAGTGTGTCAATATAAGTGGTCAACGTCGGTATATATATTTCTGCAATAATGTGAGTGAAAATGGAATCCATATACTATTTTCTAAAAACAATAATTGCAATGCTGAAATGGCGAAAGAGACCCGCGAACACCTAGGTAGGAATTGGTCTTCAGTAACCCCTGCTTGTAGTAAGAGGCGACTAACAGGATCCGATGGTCAAGCTCGATGACTTGGTTGACACATGTCATCGGTTCCCAATTGCGTAGATCGATGCTCATGATGTTGACATTTCTGGTGTCCCCCGCCGTGATGTTGCTGGAATATTGCTAAAAGCGGCGTAAAACCAAACTCAGTCAGTCATGATGTTGATCACTGGATTGTTTGGTCCAGACGGGATTATTTACAGACCGCCGCCACATAGCTGGAATATTACTGAGTGCGGCGTAAAACAACAAACCTACAACCATTACTGGCATGTGACATTACTTGACATGTTTGCTTTTATTTTTGGATCTTACTGGAAGGTATGACAAAACTGCTCGGTCGTGTTGCGCGGAGTTTACAAACTGTTAGGTTAGACGTTAACATGCGATATGGTGTCTGAGTTACTTTTCCAAAGCTGGTTCGACCCACAAAGACATGAAAAGATGGTATATGTTGTTACCGTGCCTGGTGCATGTCATTAAGGTGATATAACACTGACTTGTCGGCTAGTCCGCAGGATATGGTGTCTGAATCCACTGGTGAATCGATCCCAAAGCACATTAAAAGTTGGATTTTGTTGTTACCGTGCCTGGAGAACAAGATGGTGGCTCGTCGTTAATATGACTGAGTGAGATACACATTCAATGGCAATTTTAAACTGTGACACGCTGTCTTTTTCAAGGTCATCGATATAGGTTATCTTTTTTCAACATGTGTTGCTTCTGATTTCGTAACATTGGCCTTTAACATCTGAATTTCATATAACCTATGCGTTGCATGCCACGAATCGCTTCGAATAAGCAAATCAACGGTCCGCAACTGCAACACGTTGTAACCCTTGTGGTATCTTCCATAATGGCGGTGCGTCTACCGGTTGGTTTCCACACCCAAATGAATGAAGTCATAGAAGAGGGTCGGTGACGAGCCGATGATTGTGTCTATTGAATACTTTGAACTGGGGATGTTGGGATATTGTCCAAGTTCCTGTTGATCCAGTCAAGGATTCCTTGTTCTGTCGTAGACCTCAAACTTCTGTTAGTCGCCATCTGATTTGAGAACAAAGCCATGTCAGAAAGCGATTGCAAATTCACCCGCTTCTGTAAGGCGAATCGCTGTAAATCGCTTGTAATCAGCTGCCAGTTGACAACACACTTTCTTTACATATGAACACTTTCACCCGACCTCCTTGTATTATTGCTAACTAGCATATGTGTTCTTTAAGCATCATATAGAAGCTGGTATGATGAACATGAACACATTTTTGGATTGGGAACTTCTTTGTTGCAATAGACATAATGTTTTGACTTGATAACGAAATGTCGCACCTGTTGCAATAAAGATGTTTCCTATCCATAAAAAGAATATTGCAACATATTACTTCATCAGAAATAAAATTAATATCTGTACAAATTACACTGCGTCATTATCGTATTTCAACCTGTGAAATATTAACAGTTGTAAATGTCAGTTTCAGATGACATTGTTAAGAGCTATGTCCCGTGGTGATATTACCTTCAGAAGAAACAAGAACCGTCTTCGTTGGAAAACGCCATCACATCCAACAGATTCGTTGTTCATTAATTCAGAACTGGAACCATTTCTGGTGTGCCCCGCCGTGATATTGCTGGAATATTGCTAAAAGCGGCTTCAAACTAAACGCTCACTCAGAACTGGAGGTTTCGTGTCCAGTGGTTCAAACAGAAGAGAAAAGGTTAACGAGTGTGTTAATATAATGTTAAGACATTGTAGTGCTTGCATACGTTTTTCTCATAAACGCAATTGTGCCAGTTTCCTACAGTTGTCAGGCGATAAGTTAGGCATGCTTTTTGTCATTTTGTCATAATTAAAGGCAAAGACGACACTGTTTGCAGTTGCAATTATTACTGTTTGTAAAATCCAATAAAACAATATCAGCATTGTAAAGGAAACGGGGCGGTGGGGTAGCCTAATCGTTAAAGCGTTCGCTCGACATGCTGAAGACCCGGGTTCGATTCCCCACTTGGGTGCAATGTGTGAAGCCCATTTCTGGTGTCCCCCGCCGTGATATTGCTGGAATATTGCTAAAAGCGGCGTAAAACCATACTCACTCACTCACTCACTCACTGGAAAGGAAACATATTTCACGCCAACAAAAGCTACTTCTGTCATTTATAGACCCCTGAAGATCCGGGTTGGAATTGGTCTTTAGCAACCTGTGCTTGAAGTAAGAGGAGAGTAACAATTCGGGTGGTCATAAGTTATCACATGTTATCGTATCCCATTTGCGTAGATCGATGGTCATGATGCTGATCACTGGGTTGTCCCGTCCAGACGCATTTATCTAAACAATGGCGGCGTTGAACAAACAAACAAACCTCATCCACGTAGTAGGTGTTTTCGTGTGCGCAGAAGATACGTTAAGCATGTACAAGATACTTTCATGTACGTGGAATATGTTTTCATTTACGGAGGACATACTTTCATCTACGTGATGATATTTTCAACTACGTGGATAATACTTACATCTTATGACACTTAATTTCATAGGATTTATTATCAATGTTTATCATTAATAATGGTTCAGTTAACTTTGTATTTGAGCATCAATAAACGTGTTATATTTAAAACAAATTTTTGTAAAACCTACTAAACTACTTCCAACAACATATGTAATTAAACAAATACTTGTTGGCCTACATCTTATATGCTCCATTGTATCGGAATAGTGTCGAGATATTAACGCGATATTACTGCGAAAGAACTAGAAACATCGCCATCTTGTGAAATTTAATCACGCAAAAGACGTAATGGCTAAAACTGCAAAAGTTGCGTTTTGAGAAACTAGATACTTTTGAAAGGTGAACATTATTTCGTTGATAGGCTGCCTATAGCTTGGGGACAAAATCTCTACGATGTTTATTCGATATCATTAACCATGTTAGCAATTGTAACCCTAATTCGGTTACTATGTCATGCTCACATATCAAATTCAAATTTCGAAAGGAATGCCTGACACATGTTTGCACACATGCAATAGGAACTCGTATATTGTACATGTTGTCTTGCTGTTTCTGTAGCGGTTTAAATCTCCATGAAGGCTGACTCTAAGTAAACGTTTCTAAGCCAGACAGCCCAGTTGGAGAATAGTGAGTATGTGGGTGAGTTTAGCTTAGTTTTACGCCGCTGTTTTGCAATATTCCAACAATATCACGGTGGCGGACAACAGAAATGAGCTTCACACATTATACCCATGGGGGAATCAAACCCGAGTTTTCAGCGAGATGTGCGAACGCTTGAACCACTGGGCTATATGTTGCTGAAGACCCATTCTAAGCCGGATTTTCACCGATATGCTACACGATAGAACATGTATATTCTTGTTTGACGAATATTCCTGCTGTATGTCAGCGGTCTATAAAGTCTGAACAAGACAATTGAGTGATCGACATCATGAGCACTGCTCTACATATTTGGGACACGATAGTATGAACCAAGTCAGCGAACTGTTCCACCTGATCCCGTTAGTTTCCTCTTACGACAATCATGGGCTGCTCAGTTCTAACCAGGATCTTGACGGGGACAGGCAATCATTAGTTTAAAGTGGATCTTCAAGGTCAACACACAGAACAGATCTTATTTTCATCAGTATTTACCAGAAAGAAATTATGTGGAAACCAGAGCTTCATAATTTTAAAAACTCTATATCCCTGTACTGAACATGGTTAGAGCGTCCGCCCGGAGAGCGGAAGGTCGAGGGTTCGATCCCCGACCGCGTCATACCAACAGACGTTAAAATATGGTACTTGTTGGTCCCTGCCTGGCGCTCGGCATTAATGGGTACAACAAGGACTGGTCGGCTTGGACTCAGTATAATGTGTCTGAGTGGGGTATTCATGCTTCACTGCGGCATGGTATCTCAGTGGGCTAGCACTATAAAACCAGCTTAAGTCTGGGCTAGTACAAGCAGCCGAACATACACATACACACGCATGCACGTCGTCATATGAGCGAAATATTCTCAAGCACGACGTTAACCCAATTTCACTTCACCTCACCTGTCCTGAACATAACCCTTATCCTCGAAACGTTCGTAGCCCTAAGAATTCTTAACTTTGATCGTAGCCAATGTGTAAAGAATTGGTTATGAACGTTTCGAGAATATGTAGCCAGGTGAGAGTCGTCATCGAGCCTGACCACGACCTTCGACAGGCATGAGTTGGTGAAGACCCATTCTAAGCCGGATATTCATGGTAAGGACCTACGGTCCAACTACTTTCGGGTTACTGATTGTAAATCACTGATCACTGCCTGTCTCGTCCTTCATCTTTGCGTAGGTCGAAACAGTATGGTTTCATCACTCGATAAAGTTTGACCAGAAATTATTGAGAATTTTAGGAATATGTTTAATTGGATTTCTAAACTGATGTGAACAAGAAAGTACACAGGTTGTGTTTCTTCCAATAAGATAAAAATAACAAAACCTTTTGATGAAATGGAAACTGTATGTTGAAGCACACTGCAATACACGTGTTTTATCAGCAAAATGACATTGTAACAATAAACAGCGATGTAGTAATGACCACTGCAGACGGTTCCTACATGCTGGAAGGTCAAGGCCATTCAACGCAGCGGTCGGTAGGCCCATACATGCCAGCAGGACGAAGTCGTCTTGTCACTGTGAATCGGCTTACGCGATGACCCAATGATGTGGCTGCTGATGACGTCACCGTCAACATCCAGTTGCGTAGGTGAATAACCCGCAGATAGCGATCCTTTTGGGGTGTTGTGACTCTGGAACGTCCACTTCTGGGTCGATCACATGTCTGGCCTGTCGTACTGAAACGGTTAAACAGCCGAATTATGGTTTGTCTTGTGCAACCCAATGTCCTTGCAATATCGCTGTTGAAAGCACCCATTTGTGTCATTCCCGTTCTCGTTGCGGCGACGTCAATCTTGGCATTTCCTCGTGAGATTTCTGTCAAGTGATTGTTCAGTCTTCATGACAAACAGGTTCTATACTCTCTGCCAGAAAAGTACTGGTGCATGGGACAATAATCACAATTTTGCAAAAATTCGTGCAAAACACGTACAAATGTTTTTGATTGCATTTTGGCAAATGAAACATGATGGTTGCGTTCTATACAATCAATGTTTTTCAATAATTTTATTAGTTAGAACGCATATTTGGGATTGCAACAACAATTACACCTGTGTACTTTCTTTTGCTCGTCAGTTTAGTATAAACAACCTTGACCAGCTATCAAGTGCTTGGTTTCATTCAAGAGATACAACCCTGTTAATCCTTTTTCATTAGTTTGTGAAGAGTTATCCCCTTTGTTTATTTGCTAGCAGACGACATTTTCAGGGATCCTCAGTATGGATGAGTTAGAGAAGAGGAAGTTGATTTTAGAGTAGAGTATTATAACAAGGACATCAGAAAAGCTAAAGTGATTTCAAGTAGAACAGGCATCCCTTTGTCCACTGTTTATTGTGTTTTGAAAAATATTGCAAATGGATATGGCATTGAGCACCAGGGAGGCACAGGTAGGCCCAGAAAATTGATTGTCGGTGACAGGAGGCGGCTTGGTATTCTTGTTTCTAAAAACAAACGACGGAGTTTAGAAAACTTAAGGCTGGATATGATTGATAGAGGAACTGTGGCTGTCTGTAAGGTAGACAATTAGAACTGAGCTGCATGCAATGGGTTGGCAGAAAAGTCGAGGAATTCCATCACCGATCATGAAACCTGAACAAAAGGAGCGAAGGTTGAACTGGTGCTTACAGCATAGACATTTTAACTGGGACAATGTGATTTTCTCAGATGAAAGTTCTGTGTGACTGTTTCCTAATACACTGAAATTTTGGACCAAACAAACTGAAAAACCTTTGTATCAGCGCCAAAAGTACAGTCCGAAATTTAAGGTGTGGGGTGGCATATCTGTGTTAGGGACAACGCCCCTCTGTGTATTTGAAGGGAATATGAACAGTGAGCGGTGCACAGATATTCTCGAGGGACATTTACTTCCATCTGCTCACGTGTTCTATGGACATTTTTGGATTTTCCAGCAGGACAACGACCCAAAACATCGTTCAAAGCATTCACAGGCCTGGTTTTGGACCCCAAATATGACATTATTAGATTGGCCAAGCTATAGCCCTGACCTAAATCCAATAGAAAATGTTTGGGGACTTATGAAGGAAAGTTTCAATAAGAAAAATCTGACAAATTTTGCTGAAATGAAAGATGAGGTGATCCGATATTGGGACAGCATAGACCACGACTTTCTAACTTTTTTGATCAGTAGTATGCCCCGCCGCATTGAAGCCTGCATTGCTGCCCATGGTGACTTGACAAAATAGTAACTGTTCACCTGTCTTTGAATCTGGAGTTATGTTCTGCTAATATTCACATTTAACACGTGAGTAATGAGTGAAAAAAATATATAAAATTACAATCTTTAAATTCTCAATAATTTCTGGTTGTACTGTAGTTTGCAGTATTGCCTTGGATATTATGAATATATATGAAGCCTGAATGTTTTGTGAAATGTCGCACTATGTCTGAGTCTTAAGCTCTTAAAAATATTGAACACCCTTAAATTTAGAAACACAAATCAATTACTATGTTATGAAAGAAATAACATATTGAAACCACCTACTAACTCTCATACTGCAGTCAACAAATAATTCTATCAGTACCTTAGCAAATCGATAATTTGGGTATTTAAACCAACCAAAATTATCATTCGTAATCCTGTGAATATCTCTCTCGCTTCAACGAACTGAAATGTACGGAAGCGTAGTAGGGCTAGGGTGAAAAATATTTTTTGTGTCACTATCTCCTACGTAGGAGATACTAACTCCTACGTAGTACTTATTATCTCTTACGTAGGACTTAGTATCTCCTATAGTTTGGCATGAAATGCATGTGGACCCGGTTTTTTGTAAATATCTCTTCATCCAATGACCCAATCGATCTCAAACTGTGCAAGTGGATGTTTTGTCAGACAACCTAATCCCATTGTAAATCACCGATTTTATGCATATGTATTAAAGAATCTGTCTATGTAACTGTCAACAAAATAAACAGCAGAACGCAGACGGCTTGCAGAGGGAGGGAGCCAATGACCTGTAACAGCGGCAGTGTTGGGTCATAAAGGTCAACGTTCGTCAATGTAGGTCAGCTATGCACGTGACAGGTATGAAGAGGTGTCACAGGTTGTGAATAGGGTAAGGTGGGTGCCAACCGTTTTATCATCATACGGAGTTTGTTTCTCTGAGTTGTTCAACATTATCCACAAAACCCATTACTGAGAATTATTCTGTAGGTTAAAATCTTTAAATTTGTAATGTTAATGTCATATTTTGTTTATGCAGTACCTAAGTGGAAATGCATTTCAAGAACACAGAAAGTATATTTAAACTAAATCATTAATCGGACCACCTATGGTTAGAACTCAACAACTGTTAAAGCCCCGTTCCCTCGGACACAAGCACACACAATCATGCACACTCATTGAAGAAAAGATAGAATGAAGACAAAAGTGTTATGTTTTGATGTCGTTCACATTCCAAATTCAGCAATGCATTTCTAATAGCTTTAAGCATATAGATAGTTAATATTTATATTTTCATGATAATTTTATGTGAAATGAGTATTTCATGTTACACTATAAGTCGTTGGAATTAGTTAGTGCTGTCATTGTTAAAAGAAGTTATATTTCTTTGAGCATATCTGGCTGGATACTAGTATTATCTGTAAATATAATAACAGAATTAAACTTCATCAAGTTCACTCCATTCGTCCACAGAGGAGTCATCAGTGTCCAGACGAATGACAACTGGATTAACTGTTTGCTCCTTCAAGCCATCTTTGAGCCAATACTCTTTCTCCACCTTCTAGACATGTTCAACACATGCATGCCAGCGTGCAATGTCAATGTCACATATAGCAGTGTTGACAATGTGCTTGACATCATTCAACTTGAATGATTGATTTTCCCGGGCCACTGTACTTTTAAGGTCTCCCCAGATAAGTTCGATTGGGTTGAGATCACAGTGGTGATCTCAAGACCTTATGGCCGTGTGGGCGTAGCATGTTGTCAATGTTATATGTGGGTGGAGGTTTGTTAGGTTTAATCAAAGAGTACAACTGTGGTTTAGTTGCCTTAATTGAAAATTGTATATTGTTATTTGTTAGCCATTGCTGCATATCTGACTTCTTTGTATTGGAAGTTGGGCACCTATTGTTTGGATCTCGAACACTGTGATAGGGAACATTGTCCATGACAACAAGACTTTTGTAAGGCAGAGCTGGCAACAATTGTTCCTCAACATACTGTTTGAAAACCGTTGAGTTCATTTCTGTATGATAGTCCCTACCATCTGTGCTCTTTGACCGAAATACCAGATCACACCCAGGTAGGAATCCACGGTGGGAACCAGCATGAAGAACGATTAAACGTTCACCTTTGCCTGTTGGTATTTTCCTACCATCACTGGGATAAGTGGGTAGCCACTGTCTGGCAGCAGTATGGTTTGCATTGACCCAGGTCTCATCCAGATATATGGGTTCGAACCCATCCTCTCTTGCCTGCTTAATTTCTCTCAGATAGTTACACCTTATTTTCACAATATCAGATCTCTCACACATTACAAGTTTCTGGTTTGCTACCTTCTTGTACTTGTATCCAAATTTGAGCAGTAGTTTGCTTAGCATAAACCTAGAAACATTAATGTCGTGATCCTCTGCAAGGATGTGTTTTAACTTTCTTGTGTACAGGTGTTAATTTTGTAGCAAATAGCCGGCGAATGACATCTCTGATGACCCTGATGTCAAAGGAATCTAACTTTGATGCCTACCTTTTTGTACAAGGTTTTGTTTATTGGTCGTTGGTTTATTTTTCACAATTTTTAGCACGATGTTCTTTTCCATGCCTAGAGCAAAAGTTGTACGTTTCATGTCATCCGACACCTTATGAATCGGTTTGCTACGTTTGCTCTCTTTTTACAAAACATTCAACACATTTCTACTTAAACGTTTAGCATCATCTGAATACGTTTTCATGATGACAGCTAGAAGTAGTCAATGGGAATGATCCAAACGGTCTATCACTGTGCAGTGCACAGGTAACTATCATGAACTGCACGTGCATTTACCTTTATGACCCAACACTGCCGCTGTTACAGGTCATTGGCTCCCTCCCTCTGCAAGCCGTCTGCGTTCTGCTGTATATTTTGTTGACAGTTACATAGACAGATTCTTTAATACATATGCATAAAATCGGTGATTTACAATGGGATTAGGTTGTCTGACAAAACATCCACTTGCACAGTTTGAGATCGATTGGGTCATTGGATGAAGAGATATTTACAAAAAAACGGGTCCACATGCATTTCATGCCAAACTATACGTAGGACATACTATCTCTTAAGTAGGACTTAGTATCTCCTACGTAGAACTTACTATCTCCTATGTATCTCCTACGTAGAACTTAATATATAGGTTCGGATTATGAAGTATGGTTATTAAGTTGAGAAATGTTTGGCTCTGCAGGACGTTAGATAGTAGAAATGTGAGTCAGTGAATATCCATGACACTAACGCAGTGTTACAATACAGTGTTATTGTGTGTGTATTATGTTAGGGTGACGTGGACCCTGTTCTAATTGCAGTTATGGAGGTTTGGGTATGGCTATGTTTAATCTATTACGCATACATCTATTCACACGAACAAACACACACACACACACAGGTGGGTGGGACGGTTGGGGGGAGGTTCTGACATGAAACTCGGGTTATAACACGACCTCCGCAAGTTGTTGATTGTCTTCAGATGGGGCTAGGTTGGATCGGATGCAACGCTTGTTTGACGCTCGTAATTGTTTACAGGTTGATTTGACTGGGGTAGAAAAGTGTAAAGCAATGCGAAATTCAAAAAAGGCAAAGTATTGTCATTATAGTTGTTTGTATAATTATAAGGGGATACGTACGCCTAGATTGCCACCGATAGTCTAAGACACGTCTGTACACGTAGATTATGACTCATGTGCAACGACCTCTGAAATATCCAACGCATAATAGTAAAGTGTAACAAAGTGCAACATATAACAGTGAACTAACTGCAATGCGTAATAGTAGAGCAAACTGAACGCAAGGCAGTAAAGTATAACAGTCGGTCCAACGCAGTAATGTGCTACAATAAGTTAAACACATGACTCTTATAGTGAAGGAAACAGTAGACTTTAATAGTAAATGAAACACATGATAGTAGACTCTAACAGTAAATGAAATACATAACTGTAGACTCTAATAGTGAATGAAACGAATGACTGTAGACTCTAACAGTGACGAAAACAGTGAAATAGGACATTGTGTGTGTGTCTGGGGATTTAAGTCGACCATTTCAGATTAATGTATATAAACCTATATCGATCATCTCCTACAGGAGATAATAAGTACCACGTATGAGATACTAAGTACTACGTATGAGATACTAAGTACGACGTAGGAGATACTAAGTCCTAAGTAGGAGATATTAAGTGTTACGTAGGAGAGAGTCACACCAATCAATGTTTTCACCGTGGCCCTACTACGCTTCCGTAGAAATGTCTCTTGTTTCAGCACAGGTTTTGCTGTTCCCATATAAACCAACATTTCTTATTCTTCAACTTAATAATGGTCATCACTAAAACCCCTCACACTTCAAGGTATTTACAGCATAAATCAAATTATCTGAGGATCATATTAAGAAAATGATTTTCTTTCTGAACACAGGAACCTGAGACAGATACAATTGTAATCTGTGTTCTTCCAATCATGATTCAACATTTAACAAGTAACATGACTCAGTTGCGAAATGCAAGCAAGATTATGTGTGCCTGCAAACATATTAACTGCTCTATACGCAGTGTAACCCTTTCATTTTGACAAATGTATATTGCTCAGGACTAATCTGGATGTCTACTGTAAAACTATCACTTTGATATTATATTTGAGATTCCATTTAACCTTTAAATCCAATTAGTATTTCTTCCACAAAAATCCATCGTATATTTTTTCTGATTAGAAATCAACAGATGTTGAGTAGATCCAATAATAGTCTGTAAATTGATTAAAATCTGAAAGCAAAGTCATGTTTACTATCCCGACTTCATCATGGGCAGGGGCCGTGGGGTAGCCCAGTGGTTAAAGGGTTCGCATGTCATCTGATCCCAATTGCCTAGATCGATACTGATGCTGTTGATCATTGGATTGTCTGGTCCAGATAAAGCTGGAATATTGCTGAGTGCTGCGTTAAACATTAAACAAACAAACTAATTAACGAACAGAACCATTCCAAATTGACAACGGTGTAAGAATCCACATTGGTTATTATAGGATATTTACATAGCGCACATGTCCAGGCAACTAGTACATGCTCAAGGCGCTGGTATTTTTCCCTCGATCATTGGATGTCAATATCAACAGCACATGCATATTATATATCTCAACTCCCTGGGGATGATACAACCTTGCAGCCACTAGATCGCACCAAGCTGATGTGAGTTTCCTATCCATACGAGGTACCCATTCACAGCTGGGTGGATGGGACACATAGTCACAGTACTTTGTCCAAGTTCACTGCACGTTGCTGTACCCGCAACTAGGTGTTTGCACGTATTCATGTGGCCACCATCTGGTCATATACCAACGAATTCGTGGGTTCTTTTAAGTACACAGGATTGTGTACTGTACACCAAGGGTTGTGACAACACTGAAAGAGTCTGCACACAAAGTTGACTCCAGGGTGTTTACACCCGGTCACAGGTAGGCTCGATCCGGACACCTCAAGCTCAGTGAATCATTTGCCTGATGCCTTAAACATGATACAAATCATAAGTTATCATCCACACAGCTGTATGTTTTCCTAATCGGGACTATCGATCAGTGGATATAATATGAGCGAAAAACTGTCAGAAGCAAACTACCTAACTCACCATACCACCGCGTTTTGGCCCTGTATTCCTGAAAAAGACAACGTGTCCAACATCACTCGATCAAATCTAACTTGAAATGACGTTTAAATCGGCCCATATAACGTGAAGACGAGAGACGAAATCGACAGGGCTATTGACACTGTCGTCTGGAGTAGGACATCCTCTTCTGTTTGGGCAGGCTGACGAATCAATGTTGGAGGAAAAGAAATGGATTATCTCCCCTTAGAGACAACCCAAATATTGACCGATTTGTTGCCAATCTAGAACCGTGTGACTGATCAATACTTTGATGGGTAAGATCTGTGATGGATCAGTGGTCTGAATTTATAACGATTTATTAAAACAAATCTTTATCAGACTCTGTCTACCATTATGACAGGTGACAGTCTTAACACATATGGACCTATTTGCATCATGTGGTAGGGATACATCCTGGATTCTAGGAGAGAAGTGGTCGTTAAAGCTGACAGATGTATTCATATGCGCGTAATTGAGATTTTGTTCATGTCAATATTCGTTTGTTTTAGAGCTACAAGAAGACATAAATACATGTAAGGCTAAAATGTGTTACGAAGTTAAATTGATGTTTCTGGGAAAGAGATTTTGATCTTTGAACCAGAAAATGACTCTAACGGGTCAACACGGGTCAAGGGTGTTCAGTTACTTAGATCATCCAGTGACATTTGAAATTCACTTCATTTCACTTCTGTTGAAAACAGAACAAAACGGTTAGAAAGTTGCGGTAGGACACGAACAGTATTTTAGTATTAATAATTCAAAGATTTAAAAACAATAAAATTGGATGTTTCTAGTGACCAATAAGGGTCCAGGGGCACTTTACATTGAGAGGAAAACATTGTGTAATTAAGGGCTCCAGTCCTCAAAAGAGGTGACATGGTCGTCCATATTATTCATTTATTCAGTATATAAAACGACATAATATTTCATTTAATGTTTTATTAGCATGTTTTTAGGGCTTTTTTAGAAATATTCCAGTAACATCATGGCGGGGGACAAAAGAAATGGGCTTTACATGCGGAAGACATTGTGTAATTAAGGGGTGTGGCCCTTAAAGAGGTGACGTGGTCGTCCAACTTATTCAGTATCCAAAAACGGCACACATATTTTATCCGACGCTGTATTGAGTAAGTATGATTTTGAGCCGATGTTTAGAAATATTCTAGTAATGTCATGGTGGAGGACACCAGAAATGGGTTTCATCCATTGGACTCATATGAGGAATAGAACCCGGGTCTTCTGCGTGACGAGCGAACGCTTTAACTACTAGGCAACTCCACTGTGCACCCCACCACCCTCTATCCACCCCCACCCCACCCCACCCCACCCTACCCCTAGTGAGTGCACAATTGCCCGTGTGGACACATTCGTATATCGTATACCATGAATGCATGACACCTTTCTCGATCACACATTATCCATGATAATAGAGCTAAAAGTACATGTTGATATAAAATATACGAAAAACTATTATCCATAAAAAAGTGTCATGCATTCATGTTTTTCCAACTTCTTTATGCCTTGCAAACACTTGATTGTGCGCCTAACAGCGCATGGATTCCTAGTTCTTAGTAGCCTCGTATCCGAACTGCTTCTGTTTCCTCAGCATAGTTCCCCTGTTCGTGGATATCAACAAAGGAGCTGCATCTGCATGATCTTCATCACGTTCAGCTTGCCGCGAACATTAATGACTGTGGCTATAGAACAGAAATACTTCTTAAACATATTTTATCGTAATAACATCACATAGCAATACGTTATCAAGAGACAGGCTAGAATGTTTTAAAATTGATCACCTGTATCAAAGAGTCACTTATGTGCTTTGGCAAAATGGCATCTTCTTTGTGGTCTCTTGCCTTTAATAAGACGTAAGGATAACTATAAATGCTACAAACCCATATCGGATTAATAACGATATCAAAATATTCAGCTGCCACCGGTTCGATTACTTTTTGTAACAGATTTACATCTGGTATTTGTCATGTTTTCCATTTACGATGATTGAATAGTGTACATTACACTGGTTCATCTTAATCTGAGATCATTGGAAGAAAATATATCTTCAATAGCCTCAGGCAGCCTTGGCCTCTTGATGTTACAATGATCCTCGGTATCTTCCGAGCATGATTGTTTCACGTTTATAGGTACTATTCTCAGTCAGTTTGTCTCATATGATTCCAAATTCCACGTGAGATCTGGAAAGCATCATCCCATTGTACACAACAAGTTTTTTTAATAGTCTGTATGAGAATGCTGTTGAAGCATACCTGAAATAGATTCTTTTCTTTCAGAATCCAAACATAGAATCAAACATATTTTATCCTCTGTATGTGGACATTCACAGTAATTAATTGTATCCAAGTCAACCGCGTGGAAGATTAACGCCATTTCTGCTGCCTAGTATACAATGTAACACGTCAAAGCTAGAGAATAAGCCCCTTCGACTATCTGCCTAAAAAGATTCAATTTGCAGTGATTGTGATGAAGGTTGTATGAATGAGTCACTGAAAATCGATAATAGTGCCAGGTGTTCGCGAAAAGGTTCATGCATATCTTGACCCATCATGGCAGCGTCCTCCAACAGGAATGTGGTTTGGTAAAAATAGAACTTCAGTGCTTCATTTGATATAACCAGGGTGATGCAAACCATGCAGGTAATAGAAGCGCCTACAGCCCAAATGATTCTTAGCATGCAGATATCAGAAGGGCCGAAACGCAAATGGTTCCACTCATGGGGATAACAGAAGGGCATTGAGCATAAGCGGATTCTTACATGTTGCTTTAAAAAAACCTTAAACCTAAATTGTTCCTCGTTTGTTGATAACAGGAGGTCCTTAAGCTCATCTGGTTACTCGTATGTTGATAACAAAAGATTTTTAAGCCCAAATGGTTTTTCGTATGTTGCCATGGGGGTGGACCTTAAGCCCAGATGGTTCTTAGTATGTTGATATCAGATGGGCTTAAACGCCAAGTGCTTGTTCGTATGTTACCATCAGGATGTGTGTGTGTGTGTGTGTGTGTGTGTGTGTGGCGGGAGATGTCTTATGTCCAAATGGTTCTTCGTTTGTTGATATCGGAAGAGTCTTAAGTCCAAATGGTTCTTCGTTTGTTGATATCGGAAGGGTCTTAAGCCCAAATGGTTCTTCGTTTGTTGATATCAGAAGAGCTTTACGCGCAAATGGTTGCTCGAATGTTGATATCAGAAGGCCCAAAGCCTATATGGTTCTTAGTATATGGATATGAGAAGGGCATTAAACCTAAATGGTTCTTAGTACGCGGATATCAGATCGGACCTTAACCCAAATTATCTCTAGTATGTCGAATGAGCCCAAATGGTTCCTCGAATATTGATATCAGTATGGTTTTATGTCTAAACGGTTCCTTGCATGTTGATAACAGAAGGTCCTTAAGCTCACCCCGCAAGGCCGTAAGCCAAATGGTCTCTAGTACGTTGATATCAGAAAAACCGTGTGCCCAAATGGTTCCTCGAATGTTGACAACAGAAAGTCCTTAAGCTCAAATGGTTGCTCGTATGTTGATATGAGTAGGGACTTCAGCCCAGACGGTTTTTGGCATGTGGATATCAGAAGGGCACCCAAGTGCCTGCTCGTATGTTACCACCTGAGGGGCCCTAAACCCAAATGGTAGCTCGTATGTTGATATCAAAAGGGCCCTTAGCCCAGATGATTCTTAGTATGTTGATAACAGAAGGGCCCTATTTTTCTTGCACTTTTTCATCATAAAAAAAGTGTTTATCAAGTAGTTTTATATCCAAACCCGTACATATATCAGAAGTAACTAATTTTTTTTTTGCGTTATATCAATTCATATTTTCAACATTTACCGAGAGTTCTATGTCCACAATAAACACACCATGGCTTATGTCCCTTGGAAATGACGTCATTGGTGCCCAAACGATAAAGAATGACGTCGTTAGACCTTATTAGACCCATTTCACGTGGTGCAGGTGTGGTTCTTGTGTCACGATGCGCAGGATACTGATTTAATCCACCTGTTGCCTGGCCGTCAGCTGACTATAATATGGTCAGTTCTACACTGTAATGACGTTGCAGTTTGAAAAAACGTATGTACATTGTACTAAAAGTGTTACCAAGTAACCAAATTGTAAAACATATTCAACCTGAGTCGGTCGCCTTTCCAACAATATCTTCTTTCACAAAAACTAAAACGTATATGCACTACATCTAGCTTGCCATCGGTGAATGTGTCGGCATTCTACGGCATTGTTACTAAAATTCCTACATATATCGTACGATATGTCCCTCCTCTTCCACCTTCACTTTGATATCGATAGTGCATATCCAAATACATCACGCAGATAAGTGCAATTGGCAGTTTTGAACTCTGTTTAAAATACTATGATATCATCCGCTCGTTGTAGATCAAATATACTGAAACTTACATGCATCGTAAATCTCGCCAGTTTTGACACATTACTAAATCACCATTCACTGCGTTTTGCGTAATTTATAATATTTCTTAATTCAAATGTCAAATTTTACTTGGAGAATTGAATTTAAAAGAAAAAGACGTATCATTGTGATCAGCGGTAGTTTTGTTGTTGTTTGATCAAATCACCAATGCTCGTTCTGAAACGTTGTCGATAAACCGAGAATCGCGGAGAATGTTTTGGAAAATACGCAAACACAATTAACGTCAAAGTGAATTTTCAACGATATTACACAGTGTTTATAAAATCGCGTCACATGTATGTCAGTTATGTTTCTTCCATAAAATCAATTGTATAATTCAACACCATCTTTCTTAGCATGAATCCCTGAATTCCTCATACAGTTCAAAATAAACTGACAAATGGACTCTGTCACCAACACGAAGTGTTTCAGTGAAATCTAACGAAATATATAAGATGCCGCGCTGGGAAAGGACCACTTGTTTGAAATGTAAACAAAGCCAACCTCAGATTTTACACTGTGTATCGTTCGCCTACTTGCTGCATACATTTGCTCATTAGTTGTAGAACATGCATGGGAAAGGTATCGTAGCAAGCGATAGTTAAATAAAATAGGTGTATTCCAATGATTTTATAGATTCATCACAACATATTATAGTTTCTGAAAGCATGACGCCAGGACTGACGCAAACTCACGTACAAAGAAAATAACAACCAGCAGACTGACAGAATTTTCGGACTACTTACATGTCACATATATTAATTTTTTTATAGTTTTTTTATATTGTTGCATTTTTCAACATTTTATACAAACAAATAACAGTATATGTCACATGTATGCATATACAGTACGTTGCTTGAAACTACGAAAATTTCCTTCGAAAACTCCGGCGTACTCGTGTCAGTGAACACGCCATTTTGAAAAAGTCGCTTCCCGATAGTGATGTCATGCGGACGTCAACATTGTTATACGTATTTGGTATTTTCATTGAGGTGAGGTTATGAATGAAAATACACACGATCAATCTGTCCTGCTGCTTACATTTTCTGTTCTTATGCTTTCGTATTTCGTATTTTCACAAACTATTTTTCACGTGATTAATTTTAGTATTATTATCTTTTATTTGGGACTAGACAGGAGACCAGTTTAAATCAAGTGGCACCAATTACGTCATAATCAAAGGGCGGAAACTCTGGCCTGTTTAGCTCGGCAAACAAAGGCCTCATATTGGCATAACATTTCAGCACTTATTTTGAGCATTATACTAACATTGTAAGAAAATGAGTGTATATTTTCAAACATTGGTATTAACAAATTAAAACAGTTCACTTTGATTCACATAAGAATAAATGTGATCTATTCGTGTACACTTCCCCTTTAAGCACATAGGGTTGCTGGTATGTGGACATCAGTTAGTGACTGACTGAATGACTGACTGACTGAGTTTGGTTTTACACCGCTTTTAGCAATATTCCAGCAACATCACGGCGGGGGACACCAGAAATGGTCACATCAGTTAGTGGGGCTGTGGGGTAGCCTAGTGGTTAAAGTATTCGCTCGTCATGCTGAAGTCGGGGCTTCAATTCCCCACGTGGGTACAACGTATGAAGCTCTATTCTGATACCCCCCGCCCTTATATTGCTGGAATATTGCTAAAAGCGGCGTAAAAGCATACTCACTCGCTCACTGATATCAGTTAGTTGAAGCAGGGACTATCAATAGCTTACACTGCACCACCGATGGCATAAAAAGTGCAAAGACTGATAGATAGTTCACCTGAACCATACGGGAAGATATGGTACAAGTCAATATAGGGAATTGCATTGGAACCATTTGTTGTGAAGCGTGCCATCAACCCACATGTTGTCCTTTTACGCGGGAAACGGAACCCTGTTTTGATGACTGACACACATCTTCATGTACGCCTTAAACTATGTCCTATTTGAGCTTTTACAAAAATAGACAATAACAGAACAATATAACAAGCGAGGACAACGTAAATTAGTTTGTGCGCAGAACAAGATATAGCTATTCTGTTTTACCCATCCATTATGCTCCAGGCAATCTGGCAATGTTACTGAACATGACCGGTCATGATTCTGGCAGATGTTGGATAAAGTTAATTTTCCATTTTTCTGTGTACATTATATACATGAAGTTAGTAGAAAACAAAACGTGCTCATCCTCCAGCACGGTGTCATATGTTTTTGAACGCGCCTGAAAAACGTTCTCAAACCAATCATTTTAAAATGAATTTTATGAAGGACGATATAAACTTGTACGTGACACCACATTTAACGATTTCTATAACAGAGGGTTTTGTTTTGCTATTTCAATTTGTGTCACAATACACCAACCGTATAACAAAACAATATATTTTTGGGATTTTTTACCATTTCCTTTCCGAGAGGATAGTGTTTAGCTTCCAATGCTTGTCGTGAGGTTAATTAAATGTGTTGTTTTAGTTGTTGTTCGTGCTTTTAATGCATACATTAAAGTTGTCTTACTTAATCCTTGTTTGATGTATATAAGTCTGTACTGGGCTGTAGTATTTCATTTTGCTTGACCCGTGAAGATCCGGGTTATATAATCTTCAGCAACCCATGCTCAGATGCTCAGGCACGCTGACTTGGTTGACACATGTCATCGTCATCGTGCCTAGATCGGTGCTCATGCTGTTGATCACTGGACTGCCTGGTCCATACTCGATTATTTTCAGACCGCCGCAATATAGATAGACCACTGATGAGTGCGGCGTTAAACAACAACGCATACAACAAACAAAAAGAAGCGTAGCAATTGCTGCAGTAACAGAGCAGCTTGTATGTTTGACTTCCCGACAATGGTTCAATATCTAGAGATGAAGCACAGCACTTTCTCTCACTATAAATCATACTGACAACTCATACATCATAGAAACCATACTTTTCTCGTATTCCTTGTCATTCTTTATTTACGAGCTATCATCTACACGGAATTTGATCATCCTATTATTTCTGACATTTTAAGCTTTCATAATCTTTAGTTATGTTGCACGATGTTGGCTCGGTACAACGGCATGTACATATGTAGGTATATAACGCCAGTACTGACGCTGCAAATATGGCTTCATTTAATCAGGTTCGGATTGCAAAATACCTTTGTCGTATTTCATAAATAAAGTTACAATAAACTGAATTGTTTGGAAAACTTGAATAGATATGTTTTGTAAATAGGTAAATAAATCGCTAACGGCCGAAGTGATGGTGTAAATCCAGCTAGGTCCATGCTAGGATCCATCTAGGGTCCATGCAAGAAGGAAAGGTCCCCATAGTCCTTGTTATGGTGATCTACCTTCAGGTCTTAGCGATCTATAGCCTGTTATATAGTGTTCTTTTGTCGACAGTTTTAGATTTACACGCTAGTTTTACATCTTTGTTCTTATGGTTTTACTGGCGTCGATTTCTTTTTGCATTCTGAGTTTTTGTGTCATGAATGTATATGTTGTTTTGCCTGGTGTGGCTTCAAATCTCAACTCACTCACTGGACGGAATGTAATACCGTGATATTGCTGGAATATTGTTAAGAGCGGCGTAAAACCATACTCATTCATTTACAGAACGTCAAAACCTTTAAATTGGTACGTGTACAATATTCAGATTCCCAAACGTTGTTGTATTGTTGCAGCAATTTCTGAAACTTAAATCCCGATTTTAAAACTTTTTGGAATGAAATTAAAGTTTAAGATAAGATAGAAAAATAGATTTTGAATTCCACATTTTACTGTTCCATTGAAAAAGGAGTTATATTGGAAAGGTCGTCGTCAAGGGTCCTATTTTATATTCGAGGTAGAACAATATATTATGAGCAATAGGCGAATTCATCTCATCTCATTGGCTTCTTTCTTTCTCAGTTTCACAATTGATTTAGAAGAGACTGTGACAGCAAGCAAAATTTAAAATCTAATCAAATTTCACTGGGCACATAAACATTCTATAAATGCTCAGACCTCAAATTACATGAAATATGCTATAGACGGGTTAGACAGGTGGTTAAAGCGTTCGCTCGTCAAGCGGAAGACCCGGGTTCGACTCCCAACATGGGTACAGTGTGTGAAGTCCATTTCTGGTGTTCCCCACCGTGATATTGCTGGCATATTGCTAAACTGTAACACTCAACTGTAACAACATACACACGTTACAATAACTGCCTCACACATTTCTGTCTCTCTCTAAGCACATATTAGGTTAACTTGGCAGGGATGAGTATATGAAGCGCTCGTAAAATATCCAAATTTTGCCCGTGGACTAGAACTACACTTCTCTTGCCGCGAATAGTTTGATGCGCCTTCAGTGGTCCAAGCGAAGGAGAACCTACTCTCCATAGGGTCGCATAGAATCATAGAATAAACATTGTCACAGTGTCGCAACCGCAAAAAAGCACACAAGAAAAACCAAAAACCCAAACAGAAACAAACAAGAAAAGCATCTATTTTGGTCATTTATCGCATATTTTTATTCTACCGATGGGCGACACATCTGAGCGAGAAACTGAATTTTATTTTAATACACTCCAGAACTGTTTAGAGTGATTTCTTGAGTCGCTAAGTTGTCTCATTTGATGCTGAAAATATAAGTCTTTCTTCAGTTGAAATGTAGATTTAAAAAGTTTCTTTTGATACATATACGAATCAATGTTTTCTCTCCTATATCTGTATGCTGAGTATTTCTTTTCTTTGATATGCTCTTATCCAGGGTCCCACCAGGGGGGCTGTTTGAAATTCACGGACAGAGAACCATTGTAAACTCTGTTGAATGTATCTGCTGCAGCCTGGTAGAGATCAGTTATTGCTTTGACACTTCCTTCCACATGTTCTTCAATCTGTTTATGTGTTGTGTCGTACTACATCATAAACAATTCATGAAAACCAATTAAAAATAGGCTGCACATGTCAGGGGACTCCTGACATATTCCCCCAACGGCCCTTTTCAGGGCCCCATATATCCAAAAAGATAACTTCATGCATAACTTGAAAGCTTACAGGTCGGTGTTAACTAACGGTATTATCCCCTCTCTCCGGTTATTCTATCACAGGTCGGTGTTAACTAACGATATTTATCCCCTCTCTCCAGTTCTTCAATAACAGGTCGGTGTTAACTAACGATTGTTATCCCCTCTCTCCATTTATTGTCTATGAGGTCGGTCTTAACTAACGATATTCATCACCTCTCTCCAGTTCTTCAATCACAGGTCAGTGTTAACTAACGATATTCATCACCTCTCTCCAGTTCTTCAATCACAGGTCAGTGTTTACGATATTTATCCCCTCTCTCCATTTATTCTCTATGAGGTCGGTGTTAACTAACGATATTTATCCCCTCTCTCCAGTTCATCTGTATGATGTCGGTGTTAACTAACGATATTTATCCCCTCTCTTCAGTTCTTCTGTATGAGGTCAGTGTTAACTAACGGTATTATCCCCTCTCTCCAATTCTTCTGTATGAGGTCGGTGTTAACTAACGGTATTATCCCGTGATGTGATGATGCTTTCAGTGACTATTTTGATTGTCCTACTGGTGTACGACAAGTTGACATAATCCAATTATTTCCTGATCTTGTTGAACTTTTTTATTTTACTTTTGCCGACGATGTGATCCTTATGTCAAGTACTGTTATTGGCCTTCAGAGAGACAAATTGATACACTTTCATCTTATCTCAGATAACTGGCCAGACTTGATGTTAATCTTGAAAAAGACCAAAATTGTTGTTTTTCGTAAGGGTGTCGTGGTACTTTAACTAACGGTATTATCCTCTCCAGTTCTTCTGGGCCCTATTCAATTGCTCTCGGTGTTAAAGTTGGGGTTGTTGGTCCCAATATATTTTTCAACGGTATTATCCCCTCTCCAGTTCTTCTTTATGGGTCTGAAATGTTGGGGTCGGTGTTATGCCATTGAAAAGGTTCTTCTGCATGTAAAAGGTTTTAAATGTTGGGATGTATCCCCTCTCCAGTTCTGTACTGTGAATGTCGGTGATTTCCTAACGGTACATAATTTCTACAGTTCTTCTTAAAAGACTCGGTGTTAACTAACGATGCCAGATCATCGTCTCTCCAGTTCATCTGTATGATTGTCGGTGTTGATAATAACGGTATTTATCCTCTCTCTCCCCGTTTCGTATTCTTTTGTATGATACGGTCGGTGTTAAAACGGTAATGCATTTATCAAACTCTCTTTCGTCTGTATGGGGTCGGTGTCTTTAAACTAGACGGTATTATCTTTATATGAAAGTTCAAGATATGATTGCTATCGTGAGTTTAAATCTTTACTTGAACCTGAGTCGTATCTATACAACTTACGTAGTAAAAGCTTCGTAGTGTTTTCACTCCAGTTCTTCTGTATGAGGTCGGTGTTAACTAACGGTATTATCCCCTCTCACCAGTTCTTCTGTATGAGGTCGGTGTTAACTAACGGTATTATCCCCTCTCTCCAGTTCTTCTGTATGAGGTCGGTGTTAACTAACGGTATTATCCCCTCTCTCCAGTTCTTCTGTATGAGGTCGGTGTTAACTAACGGTATTATCCCCTCTCCAGTTCTTCTGTATGAGGTCGGTGTTAACTAACGGTATTATCCCCTCTCTCCAGTTCTTCTGTATGAGGTCGGTGTTAACTAACGGTATTATCCCCTCTCTCCAGTTCTTCTGTATGAGGTCGGTGTTAACTAACGGTATTATCCCCTCTCACCAGTTCTTCTGTATGAGGTCGGTGTTAACTAACGGTATTATCCCCTCTCTCCAGTTCTTCTGTATGAGGTCGGTGTTAACTAACGGTATTATCCCCTCTCTCCAGTTCTTCTGTATGAGGTCGGTGTTAACTAACGGTATTATCCCCTCTCTCCAGTTCTTCTGTATGAGGTCGGTGTTAACTAACGGTATTATCCCCTCTCTCCAGTTCTTCTGTATGAGGTCGGTGTTAACTAACGGTATTATCCCCTCTCTCCAGTTCTTATGTATGAGGTCGGTGTTAACTAACGGTATTATCCCCTCTCTCCAGTTCTTCTGTATGAGGTCGGTGTTAACTAACGGTATTATCCCCTCTCTCCAGTTCTTCTGTATGAGGTCGGTGTTAACTAACGGTATTATCCCCTCTCTCCAGTTCTTCTGTATGAGGTCGGTGTTAACTAACGGTATTATCCCCTCTCGCCAGTTCTTCTGTATGAGGTCGGTGTTAACTAACGGTATTATCCCCTCTCTCCAGTTCTTCTGTATGAGGTCGGTGTTAACTAACGGTATTATCCCCTCTCTCCAGTTCTTCTGTATGAGGTCGGTGTTAACTAACGGTATTATCCCCTCTCTCCAGTTCTTCTGTATGAGGTCGGTGTTAACTAACGGTATTATCCCCTCTCTCCAGTTCTTCTGTATGAGGTCGGTGTTAACTAACGGTATTATCCCCTCTCTCCAGTTCTTCTGTATGAGGTCGGTGTTAACTAACGGTATTATCCCCTCTCTCCAGTTCTTCTGTATGAGGTCGGTGTTAACTAACGGTATTATCCCCTCTCCCAGTTCTTCTGTATGAGGTCGGTGTTAACTAACGGTATTATCCCTCTCTCCAGTTCTTTCTGTATGAGGTCGGTGTTAACTAACGGTATTATCCCCTCTCGCCAGTTCTTCTGTATGAGGTCGGTGTTAACTAACGGTATTATCCCCTCTCTCCAGTTCTTCTGTATGAGGTCGGTGTTAACTAACGGTATTATCCCCTCTCTCCAGTTATTATGTGTATGAGGTCGGTGTTAACTAACGTTATTATCCCCTCTCTCCAGTTCTTCTGTATGAGGTCGGTGTTAACTAACGGTATTATCCCCTCTCTCCAGTTCTTCTGTATGAGGTCGGTGTTAACTAACGTTATTATCCTCTCTCCAGTTCTTCTGTATGAGGTCGGTGTTAACTAACGGTATTATCCCCTCTCGCCAGTTCTTCTGTATGAGGTCGGTGTTAACTAACGTTATTATCCCTCTCTCCAGTTATTCTGTATGGGTCGGTGTTAACTGACGGTATTATCCCTCTCGCCAGTTCTTCTGTATGAGGTCGGTGTTAACTAACGGTATTATCCCCTCTCTCCAGTTATTCTGTATGAGGTCGGTGTTAACTAACGGTATTATCCCCTCTCTCCAGTTATTCTGTATGAGGTCGGTGTTAACTAACGGTATTATCCCCTCTCGCCAGTTCTTCTGTATGAGGTCGGTGTTAACTAACGGTATTATCCCTCTCCCAGTTATTATGTATGAGGTCGGTGTTAACTGACGGTATTATCCCTCTCTCCAGTTCTTCTGTATGAGGTCGGTGTTAACTAACGGTATTATCCCTCTCCCAGTTCTTCTGTATGAGGGTCGGTGTTAACTAACGGTATTATCCCTCTCCAGTTCTTCTGTATGAGGTCGGTGTTAACTAACGGTATTATCCCCTCTCTCCAGTTCTTCTGTATGAGGTCGGTGTTAACTAACGGTATTATCCCCTCTCTCCAGTTCTTCTGTATGAGGTCGGTGTTAACTAACGGTATTATCCCCTCTCTCCAGTTTTTATGTATGAGGTCGGTGTTAACTTAACTAACGGTATTATCCCCTCTCTCCAGTTCTTCTGTATGAGGTCGGTGTTAACTAACGGTATTATCCCCTCTCTCCAGTTCTTCTGTATGAGGTCGGTGTTAACTAACGGTATTATCCCTCTCCAGTTCTTCTGTATGAGGTCGGTGTTAACTAACGGTATTATCCCCTCTCGCCAGTTCTTCTGTATGAGGTCGGTGTTAACTAACGGTATTATCCCCTCTCCAGTTCTTCTGTATGAGGTCGGTGTTAACTAACGGTATTATCCCCTCTCTCCAGTTCTTCTGTATGAGGTCGGTGTTAACTAACGGTATTATCCCCTCTCCAGTTCTTCTGTATGAGGTCGGTGTTAACTGACGTTATTATCCCCTCTCGCCAGTTCTTCTGTATGAGGTCGGTGTTAACTAACGGTATTATCCCCTCTCCCAGTTCTTCTGTATGAGGTCGGTGTTAACTAACGGTATTATCCCCTCTCTCCAGTTCTTCTGTATGAGGTCGGTGTTAACTAACGGTATTATCCCCTCTCGCCAGTTCTTCTGTATGAGGTCGGTGTTAACTAACGGTATTATCCCCTCTCGCCAGTTATTATGTATATGAGTCGGTGTTAACTAACGGTATTATCCCCTCTCTCCAGTTCTTCTGTATGAGGTCGGTGTTAACTAACGTTATTATCCCCTCTCGCCAGTTATTATGTATGAGGTCGGTGTTAACTAACGTTATTATCCCCTCTCGCCAGTTATTATATATGAGGTCGGTGTTAACTAACGGTATTATCCTCTCTCCAGTTATTATGTATGAGGTCGGTGTTAACTAACGTTATTATCCCCTCTCTCCAGTTATTATATATGAGGTCGGTGTTAACTAACGTTATTATCCCTCTCGCCAGTTATTATATATGAGGTCGGTGTTAACTAACGGTATTATCCCCTCTCGCCAGTTATTATGTATGAGGTCGGTGTTAACTAACGTTATTATCCCCTCTCTCCAGTTATTATATATGAGGTCGGTGTTAACTAACGGTATTATCCCCTCTCTCCAGTTCTTCTGTATGAGGTCGGTGTTAACTAACGTTATTATCCCCTCTCTCCAGTTCTTCTGTATGAGGTTCGGTGTTAACTAACGGTATTATCCCCTCTCTCCAGTTCTTCTGTATGAGGTCGGTGTTAACTAACGGTATTATCCCCTCTCTCCAGTTCTTCTGTATGAGGTCGGTGTTAACTAACGGTATTATCCCCTCTCGCCAGTTCTTCTGTATGAGGTCGGTGTTAACTAACGGTATTATCCCCTCTCGCCAGTTCTTCTGTATGAGGTCGGTGTTAACTAACGGTATTATCCCCTCTCTCCAGTTATTATGTATGAGGTCGGTGTTAACTAACGGTATTATCCCCTCTCTCCAGTTCTTCTGTATGAGGTCGGTGTTAACTAACGGTATTATCCCCTCTCTCCAGTTCTTCTGTATGAGGTCGGTGTTAACTAACGGTATTATCCCCTCTCTCCAGTTCTTATGTATGAGGTCGGTGTTAACTAACGGTATTATCCCTCTCCCAGTTCTTATGTATGTTAGGTCGGTGTTAACTAACGTTAACTAACGTATTATCCCTCTCTCCCAGTTCTTCTGTATGAGGTCGGTGTTAACTAACGGTATTATCCCTCTCCCAGTTATTCTGTATGAGGTCGGTGTTAACTAACGGTATTATCCCTCTCTCCAGTTCTTATATGTATGAGGTCGGTGTTAACTAACGGTATTATCCCCTCTCTCCAGTTCTTCTGTATGAGGTCGGTGTTAACTAACGGTATTATCCCCTCTCTCCAGTTCTTCTGTATGAGGTCGGTGTTAACTAACGGTATTATCCCCTCTCGCCAGTTCTTCTGTATGAGGTCGGTGTTAACTAACGGTATTATCCCCTCTCGCCAGTTCTTATGTATGAGGTCGGTGTTAACTAACGGTATTATCCCTCTCCAGTTCTTCTGTATGAGGTCGGTGTTAACTAACGGTATTATCCCCTCTCTCCAGTTCTTCTGTATGAGGTCGGTGTTAACTAACGGTATTATCCCCTCTCTCCAGTTATTATGTATGAGGTCGGTGTTAACTAACGGTATTATCCCCTCTCTCCAGTTCTTATGTATGAGGTCGGTGTTAACTAACGGTATTATCCCCTCTCTCCAGTTATTATGTATGAGGTCGGTGTTAACTAACGGTATTATCCCCTCTCTCCAGTTCTTCTGTATGAGGTCGGTGTTAACTAACGGTATTATCCCCTCTCTCCAGTTCTTCTGTATGAGGTCGGTGTTAACTAACGGTATTATCCCCTCTCTCCAGTTCTTCTGTATGAGGTCGGTGTTAACTAACGGTATTATCCCCTCTCGCCAGTTCTTCTGTATGAGGTCGGTGTTAACTAACGGTATTATCCCTCTCCCAGTTATTATGTATGAGGTCGGTCGGTGTTAACTAACGGTATTATCCCTCTCGCCAGTTATTATGTATGAGGTCGGTGTTAACTAACGGTATTATCCCCTCTCTCCAGTTATTATGTATGAGGTCGGTGTTAACTAACGGTATTATCCCCTCTCGCCAGTTCTTCTGTATGAGGTCGGTGTTAACTAACGGTATTATCCCCTCTCGCCAGTTCTTCTGTATGAGGTCGGTGTTAACTAACGGTATTATCCCCTCTCTCCAGTTCTTCTGTATGAGGTCGGTGTTAACTAACGGTATTATCCCCTCTCACCAGTTCTTATGTATGAGGTCGGTGTTAACTAACGGTATTATCCCCTCTCCAGTTCTTATGTATGAGGTCGGTGTTAACTAACGGTATTATCCCCTCTCTCCAGTTATTCTGTATGAGGTCGGTGTTAACTAACGGTATTATCCCCTCTCGCCAGTTCTTCTGTATGAGGTCGGTGTTAACTAACGGTATTATCCCTCTCTCCAGTTCTTCTGTATGAGGGTCGGTGTTAACTAACGTTATTATCCCCTCTCTCCAGTTCTTATGTATGAGGTCGGTGTTAACTAACGTTATTATCCCCTCTCGCCAGTTATTATATATGAGGTCGGTGTTAACTAACGGTATTATCCCCTCTCTCCAGTTCTTATGTATGAGGTCGGTGTTAACTAACGTTATTATCCCCTCTCTCCAGTTCTTCTGTATGAGGTCGGTGTTAACTAACGGTATTATCCCCTCTCTCCAGTTCTTCTGTATGAGGTCGGTGTTAACTAACGGTATTATCCCCTCTCACCAGTTCTTCTGTATGAGGTCGGTGTTAACTAACGGTATTATCCCCTCTCTCCAGTTCTTCTGTATGAGGTCGGTGTTAACTAACGGTATTATCCCCTCTCGCCAGTTCTTCTGTATGAGGTCGGTGTTAACTAACGGTATTATCCCCTCTCGCCAGTTCTTCTGTATGAGGTCGGTGTTAACTAACGGTATTATCCCCTCTCCCAGTTCTTCTGTATGAGGTCGGTGTTAACTAACGGTATTATCCCCTCTCTCCAGTTCTTCTGTATGAGGTCGGTGTTAACTAACGGTATTATCCCCTCTCACCAGTTCTTCTGTATGAGGTCGGTGTTAACTAACGGTATTATCCCCTCTCTCCAGTTCTTCTGTATGAGGTCGGTGTTAACTAACGGTATTATCCCTCTCCCAGTTCTTCTGTATGAGGTCGGTGTTAACTAACGGTATTATCCCCTCTCCCAGTTCTTCTGTATGAGGTCGGTGTTAACTAACGGTATTATCCCCTCTCTCCAGTTCTTCTGTATGAGGTCGGTGTTAACTAACGGTATTATCCCCTCTCGCCAGTTATTATGTATGAGGTCGGTGTTAACTAACGTTATTATCCCCTCTCTCCAGTTATTATGTATGAGGTCGGTGTTAACTAACGGTATTATCCCCTCTCTCCAGTTATTATGTATGAGGTCGGTGTTAACTAACGGTATTATCCCCTCTCGCCAGTTCTTCTGTATGAGGTCGGTGTTAACTACGGTATTATCCTCTCACCAGTATTATCCTCTCTCGCCAGTTATTATGTATGAGGTCGGTGTTAACTAACGGTATTATCCCTCTCCAGTTCTTCTGTATGAGGTCGGTGTTAACTAACGGTATTATCCCTCTCCAGTTATTCTTATATGAGGGTCGGTGTTAACTAACGGTATTATCCCTCTCTCCAGTTCTTCTGTATGAGGTCGGTGTTAACTGGGTCGGTGTTAACTGACGGTATTATCCCTCTCACCAGTTCTTCTGTATGAGGTCGGTGTTAACTAACGTTATTATCCTCTCGCCAGTTCTTCTGTATGAGGTCGGTGTTAACTAACGGTATTATCCCCTCTCCCAGTTCTTCTGTATGAGGTCGGTGTTAACTAACGGTATTATCCCCTCTCGCCAGTTCTTCTGTATGAGGTCGGTGTTAACTAACGGTATTATCCCCTCTCGCCAGTTCTTCTGTATGAGGTCGGTGTTAACTAACGGTATTATCCCCTCTCCAGTTCTTCTGTATGAGGTCGGTGTTAACTAACGTTATTATCCCCTCTCTCCAGTTCTTCTGTATGAGGTCGGTGTTAACTAACGGTATTATCCCTCTCCCAGTTCTTCTGTATGAGGTCGGTGTTAACTAATCGGTATTATCCCTCTCTCCAGTTCTTCTGTATGAGGTCGGTGTTAACTAACGTTATTATCCCCTCTCTCCAGTTCTTATGTATGAGGTCGGTGTTAACTAACGGTATTATCCCCTCTCGCCAGTTATTATGTATGAGGTCGGTGTTAACTAACGTTATTATCCCCTCTCTCCAGTTCCTCTGTATGTGGTTGGTGTTAACTAACGTTATTATCCCTCTCCCAGTTCTTCTGTATGAGGTCGGTGTTAACTAACGGTATTATCCCTCTCTCCAGTTCTTCTGTATGAGGTCGGTGTTAACTAACGTTATTATCCCCTCTCTCCAGTTCTTCTGTATGAGGTCGGTGTTAACTAACGGTATTATCCCCTCTCTCCAGTTCTTCTGTATGAGGTCGGTGTTAACTAACGGTATTATCCCCTCTCTCCAGTTCTTCTGTATGAGGTCGGTGTTAACTAACGGTATTATCCCTCTCCAGTTATTAGTTCTTGTTAACTAACGGTATTATCCCCTCTCTCCAGTATGAGGTCGGTGTTAACTAACGGTATTATCCCTCTCCCAGTTCTTATGTATGAGGTCGGTGTTAACTAACGGTATTATCCCTCTCTCCAGTTCTTCTGTATGAGGTCGGTGTTAACTAACGGTATTATCCCCTCTCTCCAGTTCTTTATATGAGGGTCGGTGTTAACTAACGGTATTATCCCTAACTAACGGTATTATCCCTCTCGCCAGTCTCTCCAGTTCTTCTGTATGAGGTCGGTGTTAACTAACGGTATTATCCCTCTCTCCAGTTCTTCTGTATGAGGTCGGTGTTAACTAACGGTATTATCCCTCTCTCCAGTTCTTCTGTATGAGGTCGGTGTTAACTAACGGTATTATCCCTCTCCCTCCAGTTCTTCTGTATGAGGTCGGTGTTAACTAACGGTATTATCCTCTCCCAGTTCTTCTGTATGAGGTCGGTGTTAACTAACGGTATTATCCCCTCTCTCCAGTTCTTCTGTATGAGGTCGGTGTTAACTAACGGTATTATCCCTCTCGCCAGTTCTTCTGTATGAGGTCGGTGTTAACTAACGGTATTATCCCTCTCCAGTTCTTCTGTATGAGGTCTCTCCAGTTCTTCTGTATGAGGTCGGTGTTAACTAACGGTATTATCCCTCTCGCCAGTTCTTCTGTATGAGGTCGGTGTTAACTAACGTTATTATCCCCTCTCGCCAGTTATTATGTATGAGGTCGGTGTTAACTAACGGTATTATCCCCTCTCGCCAGTTATTATATATGAGGTCGGTGTTAACTAACGGTATTATCCCCTCTCCAGTTCTTTCTGTATGAGGTCGGTGTTAACTAACGGTATTATCCCTCTCGCCAGTTATTATGTATGAGGTCGGTGTTAACTAACGGTATTATCCCTCTCACAAGCTTCTCCAAATCGGAACAGTTTGGTGTTTTTCAGCATAGTTAGCAGTTTAAAACAATATACATATCCAATCAATATTAATTAACATATTAAGGTTGTTAGTGAAATTAGTTAAGTATTTTGATGGTTCACCATATCTAATTAGAAAACTATCTATACATACCTCAGGTGCAGTTTTCTTAGATGCGACAATTTCTGCATTATCCATTCCATATTCCTGGCAATTTCTTCCCTCGCTTCCTCTGGATTGATGACCAAAGATTTTCCATGACACAACTTGTCTTGAGACAACTACTGAGGTTATTGCATCTTCAGAATCCTTAGGCTGGATGACGATTTCTTCCTCGGAAGCGAGGTCATATTATGCACTTTGACACTACATCACTGAATAAGAGATAAAAACGAAATAGCTCAAACTTACCCAAGGTGTCTTGCACCTTATGTGCATATGACCAATGAAGGATATTTTGTCGACACTTTCAAGTAACAATAATATTAGCGAGAGATCTGCTGAAACAAAATGAAAGTATCATGTTAGTTAATGTGGAGTAAATTAGAGAACCTAGACCACATTTAGGTTGAGTCAGAACCATGGTGGAAATGTAATGATGTTCAAATGTATTTATTTCTCTCATCCTATTGTTGGTAGATCATAATTCTAGAAAGTCATACAGGTTAATTTCTCGGTTCCTGTCAAGAATATTGGAATTACATTTTCCCAGTGAACAATATACCCGATTTAAATCTACAATGATACATAAAATATTAGAGTTGAAATGCTTCCGCCTGAAGTTCCAAAATGGGATAAGTTCATAGCATTGTTTGTTTTACCTGACTGGGGTTGCTTGTTCCCGTCACTGCCGGTACTTATTTCAGGTTCTCACTTCTGGATCCCTGAATGCCATCTCTCTTGATCACAGGTTGGAAGCAGCAACAGGACCAACAAGTTCCCTTATGCTAGTTTCTTTTGGTCCAACTTTCTCTCAACTTCGTTTGGGACCATGAGTGTTTTCCGGCCTTGACTTCTCAGGTACCCTCATCATCATCTATCTATTTCGTTCCATCATCTTCCAAGGACAAGGCTTTCTCCACAACAACTCCCAACCAATAGAAACTGAAAAGTCAAAGCACATTCAAACAAACCAATACAATGAATGAACAAGGCCATATTAATATTCAACACCAGAAACCATTGACAAAATGAAAACTATTACTATAACTATCAAGGATAGTTTGTATAGTCTTGAAGTTAACTGATGTTGAAATCAAATGACTTAGAAAAATAAATATTTAGGAATTTTAGCAATTAAGAATTTGTCTACTAGGAATTGTGTTCATCAAAATGCGCGTCCATGGTTTCGAACTGTCATATGTTTCATATAAAACATTTTCATATGCAGCATCACCACAGTGCAATGCCATTAAAAATGTAAAAGTGTTAGGAGTTATTGACCCTTTTCCTTCAATTCATTTATGGTGACGATCCTCGATACCACAACACACTTCTTCTTCAGTCTCTGAGAATCCCACATACTCTCAGCAGTAGCATTGTCTATCAACAGTATTTTTGACATATATTCATCAAGGACCAACTCACACAGCCATGTAGTAACCATGCATAAAAATAAAATACTCAACCTAAGTTACTAGTAATATCAATGAATAATGCACCAAAATTCAGGAATTCAAATGAACTGACTTTTGATTGCCTTCTTAACAATGCCGTAAAATTTTATAGAACATCTAATCATATAAAATATCCCAAAGAACTGTTCCTAAAATATTTCTGCTCCTAAACATTTATAGAGTGTCGGTGACTGCTCCTCCTTGTAACGCCAACACCAGCACTTTAATTCTAAACATGCAGATATTTATATTATCAAAACTAGTGAAGATTAGTGACACAAACCAACTGTGGTTTGCTTTATGCACTTGACTTATATAAGGCCCAGAAGGGAATTAATCTACATGCATGGAAAGATATGCAAATTTGTTAATCACCCACCAAATTTTACCTATTCCAGTAAATATATCTCAAGCGGAAATTTGATGAATAGGTCATGATAGCCAATAACACTAAATTTTTCATCAAAATTCCAACGTACTGATAATGTATGGCTATTATCATAGATGATGTGTAAGGAAGTCAGAAAATACTTCTTTTGTTCATGGACCACGATACTGACCACATATGCAAATCTACGGAAAATGATCTTCCCGTATACGATGTTGATCAAAAATACAACCTTCCTGGAACAAACACCCATGAATAGTAACGTTTATGATAAAAACTGACGTCACTGCACTGGAAAGATTGGTGACACACATCCTTCTGTGTGCAGTTATTTATTTCATCCAAATTTACTTCTAAACCTTCTCTTTACTTCATCCCCAGAGAAATAGAAAATTTTGAGTAAATTGTTCACTCTACTCTGTCACCATTTGTCTGCACAACCATTTCACAGTGAAATTTTGCCATATACTTAATGGTAAATTCCTTTGAAGCATCGCCACCTTTGTTCTTAAAGAAAGTATTGTTTTATTTCAAAACTGCATTGAATAACTATCGATATCTCCCAACCAAATAATTCTAATTTGTTGTTTGGAATATGGCACATGAAAATGCATCCTAGGTTTTATTTTGGTCTTAGGATAAGCTTTCACTTGAAATTTTCATGGTGACTTTCTCATTAGATCACGCAAGTCCCTGGAGCTGTCCTCTTTGGAAACATGTGGGTTGAGTGTAATTTGTGTTATCTGAATGAGTTTCAAAAGTGGTGACCCACTTCCAAATTGCCAGCTGGAAGTTTGGAACCTAAAATCACTGGCAGGCAAAAATATTATTTATCACAGTATTGCTTTGCGCAAGCTTGCTGCAGTTTAGCTTTATGCATATATCACAACAGGTAGTGTCTTCTCTCAATGGGCTCTGGTTTGCTATTCATTTTGTAGAATTGAGAATATGGAAACGACAGAATCTTTCCATTCAGCCAGCCATGCCAGTTTAAAAATACTTCTGCTGTTTCAATGCAGTAAGTCAGAAAAAAAAACACAGAGCAAGTTCAAAAAGGAAGACACCCTCAAACCAGAACATGCATTGGATCATGCACAAGACATGAAATGATACTGTCAAAATCATGAAGTTTTTCCTGAGGAGGCAGCTTTTTGGCATTTCTATTCCCCACATTTGCTCCAATAAGACCTTGCTTCTTTGATACGATGGCACTGCTCCCAGTACCCTCACAACATTCTGTGTATTGAGCTAATTGTTCTTTCTGGGAAGGATTCGTCTCTGAAATTTCTTGTGATGTCCATGTCAGAGACTAAACAAGTGTCTGACACTCTTTTATAAGTGCAAGCCCCACCCTTCTTTGAGCCCCAAGGCAGTTTGATGTTGGTGTCAGGTTTATGCCATTACAAGAGCCCCTTCTATATTGAAGTCCCGTCCACTAGGTGAAATGTTTAATCCACCTGAAGACATGACATTTACAATTTCAATGAAGTTTTCCTGAACAACTTTGGCGAAGGCCATGGCGTCTTATAGGGCAGTCTGATGGTTGGCAATGGCCAAGAGAAATGTGGTTGGCGACCTTGATCTATATTCCTGGTGGTATATTAGGGGCAAATGTAACCAACATAGAAAATAGTAATTTTATGTTTTTGACATAGATTTGCAGTGGGTTCACTATTTCTACATCATCATTGTACAAAATGATTTGCAATGCTTGTTTGTTCTACTGAAATCAAAAAGAGGATGTGACTCGGACATAATTATTTCATCACAAATATCATGCGTGAAATCTCCTTCAGTCTCATGATGATGTTCAAATCCAGTGCAAAAATTCAGGAAGGTAATGTAATCTCTTGACTAGTTCATCAAAAGGCACTACATGGCAAACTCTTTGCACTCTTTTCACAACACCCTTCGAGTTCTTCAAACGGTGTCCCAGCAACACGGAATGCGGAAAGTATCATTTTAAATTCTGATTCGTAAAAACAGAACTCGATTGTGCTCAGAGACAAATTTTCAAGAGAGAAGTTCAACATGTACTTCAGGACAAAAGAGCTTCCAAATGTCTCCTAGATAACCCTTTAAGCACAATGTTGATCTTTTGGTTTTCTTATAAAGATCCAGGTGGTGTTGTATTGAGTTCAGATGTATGCTCTGCTACTGTGTTCACACCAGACTGAGACAAACCAAGATCTGTTGTTTCTAAAGATAGAAGATAAGAGGCACCAATATGGCTGGGATGAAGATCTGCTTCAGGCAGCCATGTTCTCGTTGTTGCAGCATTCATTTCCATTATTTTCCTGTTCAGTATCAATTTGAAATCAAGTCTTGTAGGATATATACATCCCTGTGTTTTTTGCTCACATGAACTTTATAGCTATTCCCACTTCTTTGTATCTAAAACAACACTGTCCAACCTGACAAACTAATCATAAACCGTGTGGATCATCCTTATGAACTGGAGCTATGTGACCTTCTAACAGCTACCATGATACATGAGTGATGTAGTTATTTTGTATTGGTACATATATCCATTAGGGAAAAATAAAGAGAATGAAATATGAAGGGCCAGATAAGCAAATATTTTTGCATGGACCATTGGCACTTTCTTCCAATCAAATTTTAGACAAGTGAAAATGATAGACATGCCTTGCAGATAATATACTCAAAATGACTGTCACAGTTGATGCGGACCTGCCAAAATTTAATACATTTATGTAGTGCAGTATACTTTAAACAATGCAATATTATAACTAAACTTTTGACAATATAAAGAAACTGTAATTGCGGCCAATTTCTCTATCATGTAGTAGTACCAATAACAAGGTTAATTTATTGGAAAGGAAAAAGACTCTTACATAGTTTATGTCTTGTGAATGTCTATTATGAATACTAAGTAACTCAAACCATTCTCTCTATTTTCATAAAAATTTAAAAGTAAAAGATAATGTCCAGGTGACCCATTTTCAAATTTGGAACAAAAAGTACTAATGGCTTAACCCACATGAACTAGTGTTCTTAAATTAAATTTAAATTAGCTTTTATGTTTCAAAGGTTCTTCGTCTTGAAAAATGAGGTGAAAATCAAGCTCGTTTATAAGGTTTATCTATTAAGAGTAAAGCTTGTGGGAAATAAGTGATAAAAAAATGTTTCCCATGTAAGATCATCATTCACATACATGCTGCATAGTAAAGAATTTGGCAATAAAACAACTGGATGACTGGATGTGCTGAAAAGGCTTACAAAAAATGCTCCTAGGTGACTTGATAACTTTTAGCAAGATAGAAAAAAATTAAGTAGTTTTAGCACTGAGTTCAGATGTTTTAGATGGGATAAACGTACACCACCCACTTGGACTATGTGTGGACTTTGAGTCTAGGTTATGATCTCCTGTTTACACATTAGATCTTAGACTTCCAGCATCAATAATACAACATGTAAACATTACATATGTGAACATTATCTTTGCAATGTCATCAATGTGTGCTATATTTTCGCATAGCACTTACCTGGGGAGAATAATGACAACGTCAGCTTCTGCTTGATGTTCTAAAATGGCGAGATCGTGCAGTGGAATGTGTAAACCCGTAGATGACGTTTGACGGCACTTTTGGAAGATGACGGCACTGTTGCCCGTAGAGTTACCTCCTTTGGTTCATTTTATCAATGTCATGTGACATACAAACCCTAATGTCCTGTATCAATAAGTGATACCTATTTTCATGGAAATAATAAAAATGACACTAATATATCCCGTGTGGGGTTACCACTTTTCCCTACTTTTTAGTGAACTGGCGCGCCATTCTAAAAAATAACTTATTGCCTCATCAAAGCGTTTACGTCTTTAGGCTACGATCGCGCGAGTTGACAGACGATATTCGCATTAAATCCTCACGTTTTGAACATGCTGACATCATTTGAAGATATCTAAAAGAATGTCTAGGTATCATGTAATATGAGGCCGAGTAAAGTGCAGCGATTACCTCAATCTGGATTGGCGCCAAAATGTATCGAGGCACGCTTTGCGTTGACAGATTAACACTATAATGTTAATAAAAGAAGAGATATATTAACACTGGTGTAAATAAATGAACACTGATGTTAATAATATTGCGCGAGTCGTACTTGTATGCAAGTAATATTACGTGTATGTGTAAAAACAAGAGATACGACATCTTATTCCATTTAGCCTCCAATGTTATTTCAATTAGATTAGTTAGAGGGGCAATAACTTTAGACCAACTTTCAGCTGTACCAGCACATTTAACCAAAATGTCTGAGGTAAGATTAGTTATTTTTAAATATTTCGAACACATTACCATATCTAATATGATACTCATTTTCATTAACAACAAGATCTATCATACTCATCGCTGTGCATTGACATTGTTTGAAGATGTGTTAACTAACGTTATTATCCCATCTCACCAGTTTTCTGTATGAGGTCGGTGTTAACTGACGTTATTATCCCCTATCGCCAGTTCTTCTGTATGATGTCGGTGTTAACTAACGGTATTATCCCCTCTCTCCAGTTTTAATGTATGAGGTCGGTGTTAACTAACGGTATTATCCCCTATCGCCAGTTCTTCTGTATGAGGTCGGTGTTAACTAACGGTATTATCCCCTCTCTCCAGTTCTTCTGTATGAGGTCGGTGTTAACTAACGTTATTATCCCCTCTCTCCAGTTTTTCTGTATGAGGTCGGTGTTAACTAACGTTATTATCCCCTCTCTCCAGTTTTAATGTATGAGGTCGGTGTTAACTGACGTTATTATCCCCTCTCGCCAGTTCTTCTGTATGAGGTCGATGTTAACTAACGGTATTATCCCCTCTCTCCAGTTTTAATGTATGAGGTCGGTGTTAACTAACGTTATTATCCCCTCTCACCAGTTCTAATGTATGAGGTCGGTGTTAACTAACGTTATTATCCCCTCTCACCAGTTTTAATGTATGAGGTCGGTGTTAACTGATGGTATTATCCCTCTCTGGTTATTAGGTCGGTGTTAACTAACGGTATTATCCCCTCTCTCCAGTTTTAATGTATGAGGTCGGTGTTAACTAACGTTATTATCCCCTCTCGCCAGTTTTTATGTATGAGGTCGGTGTTAACTGACGTTATTATCCCCTCTCACCAGTTCTTCTGTATGAGGTCGGTGTTAACTAACGTTATTATCCCCTCTCACCAGTTTTAATGTATGAGGTCGGTGTTAACTGACGTTATTATCCCCTCTCACCAGTTTTTAATGTATGAGGTCGGTGTTAACTAACGTTATTATCCCCTCTCGCCAGTTTTAATGTATGAGGTCGGTGTTAACTGACGTTATTATCCCCTCTCTCCAGTTCTTCTGTATGAGGTCGGTGTTAACTAACGGTATTATCCCCTCTCACCAGTTCTTCTGTATGAGGTCGGTGTTAACTAACGTTATTATCCCGTCTCTCACCAGTTATTCTATCACAGGTATGGGTCGGTGTTAACTAACGGTATTATCCCCTGTCTCCAGCTATTTTATCACAGAGTGGTGTTTACTAACGGTATTATCCTTCTCTCCAGTTCTTCTGTATGAGGTCGGTGTTAACTGACGTTATTATCCCCTCTCGCCAGTTATTATGTATGAGGTCGGTGTTAACTAACGGTATTATCCTCTCTCCAGTTATTATGTATGAGGTCGGTGTTAACTAACGTTATTATCCCCTCTCTCCAGTTCTTCTGTATGAGGTCGGTGTTAACTAACGGTATTATCTCCTCTCGCCAGTTATTCTGTATGAGGTCGGTGTTAACAAAGATATTATCCCCTCTCTCCAGTTCTTCTATCACAGGTCGGTGTTAACTAACGGTATTATCCCCTCTCACCAGCTATTCTATCATAGAGTGGGATCTGGCTGACCAGGGTTAGTGTTAAAATGAGCCATATAGTTTGTATCAACACAATTCTCAATTAGTGAGATTCGTGAATTTTGTATTAAAGTGAGACACATTGGTATGGTATTATTTGAATTTCTTTACATTTTTCATCTTGCATGTGCTGAGTCACTCTCTGTCTCAACAAAATGGTCATGATTAGGAAATGTTCAGTTTATAAGATTAGTTACAAAACTACTTACTAGTTGTAGTAAACTATCTATATGATTGATGACCAAAAAGATTTTCCATGACACAACTTGTAATATGACGATTTCTTCCTCGGAAGCGAGGTTGTGGTCGAAGTAACAATAATATTGTAAGTAGTATTATATTGACACCCACCTCGCTTCCACCAGAGAAATTGTCATGTTATAAGCTATGTCATGCAAAATCCTATTGACCATCAATCAATTACGTATTTTACTACCAGTAGAAAGTAGTTTTGATTTTGTAACTCGGTGAAAACAAACCTAAATAGCATTTATTCTCAAACTGGCGGATGTTCGCGACAGGGCGCCGCCATTTTTAAAAATCGTGAAAGTCACGGGCTAAAGTCTGTTAGAATTAATGAGATTAAGGTTTGTCATCAAGTTAGAAAATGAAAACTACTTTCTACTCTTAGTTAAATATGTATTTGAATCATGCCCAAAAGGATTTTGCATGACACAACTTGTAACATAACGATTTCTTCCACGGAAGCGAGGTGGGGGTCGAAGTGACAATACTGCGGGATATATTTCTTGCTACATTCACGTGGTTAACGTCCACTCACCAGTATGTAGATACTAGTCAACGTGCGTCTTTATATTTGGTCTTATAATCCTATTTATTTTATGATCATACTTGTATGCATTTTGAAACTAAATAAAAAAAGCAGACGATCTGCCGATACTGATAGTGAATTTATAACAGGACTGTAATATCTAGAGATATTATAGATTCACATTTTATCATATTCACACACACGCCCTAAGTGCTACCTAGTGTATGTTGTCTATCTCATTACACTTCGAGGCGAAAACAATGATTCTGTTGAATGCTACGACAAATGATTAAATACAAAATGCAAATATTAAACTTAAAACAGATTAAAGTTATAGGAACAATGTCAGGTTATTACCTTGTCCGGGGAATGTATCCATCAATATCCACAAAAACGAGTGATATGCCATCCATCTGCAGCTGTTCCAAGTGATGTGTCTTTTAACAGTTTAATATGCGAACAAGTTATACATCGTTTCAGGTATTTCACATTGGTGTATAGTCTCATTGGTCACCCAAGATAGCAGCTAATTGCATAATGTCTGCCATTCTTTAAAAACTGACTGACTGACTGAGTTTGGTTTTACGCCGCTTTTAGCAATATTCCAGCAACATCACGGCGGGGAACACCAGAAATGGGCTTCACACATTGTACCCATGTGGGGATTCGAACCCGGGTCTTCGGCGTGACGAGCCAACGCTATAACCACTAGGCTACCCCACCGCCCCATTCTTTAAAAAAAAGTAATATTTAGTAAGCCAATAATGAGCAATCAATGTATTGGCGGTTAATCCTTTGAAAGAAGGACGTTGTTTTTACACAGACACAGACATGACAGAGTGTATTCAGTATAGATTAGTAAATCTACATACATAAACACTACCTTTCCGCTGTGCAAGATAAAAATGATTAATCAATCAGCGTGTTATCAGTCAATCCTTTGATCGATTTTTTGATCCGATGTTTGATAGGCGTTTAGAACTTGGTAGGGTAATACAACACACTTGATATGGATGTGCAACGTCTTTATTATTTACACACGACGTTTCTGGGCTAATACTTGTTTATAATGTATTTACTCCAGGGGTTAGTTGTCGTAGTAGTAGTAGCAGCAGCAGTCGTAGTAGTAGTAGTACCAGTAGCAGCAGTCGTAGTAGTAGTAGTAGTAGTAGTAGTAGTAGTAGTAGTAGTAGGAGTAGTAGCAGCAGTCGTAGTAGTAGTAGTACCAGTAGCAACAGTCGTAGTAGTAGTAGTAGTAGTAGTAGTAGTAGGAGTAGTAGCAGCAGTCGTAGTAGTAGTAGTACCAGTAGCAGCAGTCGTAGTAGTAGTAGTAGTAGGAGTAGTAGCAGCAGTCGTAGTAGTAGTAGTACCAGTAGCAGCAGTCGTAGTAGTAGTAGTAGTCGTAGTAGTAGTAGTCGTAGTAGTAGTAGTAGTACCAGTAGCAGCAGTCCTAGTAGTAGTAGTAGTCGTAGTAGTAGTAGTAGTAGTACCAGTAGCAGCAGTCGTAGTAGTAGTAGCAGCAGCAGTCGTAGTAGTAGTAGGTGTAGTAGTAGTAGTGTTAATAGCAGCAGAAGCAGTAGCAGTAGCAGTAGTAGTAGTAGTGCAAATGGCAGCAGCAGTAATAGCAGTACTAGTATTAATAGCAATAGCAACAACATTAATAGTACTTTACTAACAGCAGTAGTAGTACTACTAGTACTTCTAACAGCAGCAGTAGTAGTCCACGATGAAGCATCCAGCCAATTACAGGTTTTGCACCTTAAGTGTGGACAGCCTGCTCCCAAACGCAGGAAGCAATATGTAGATAGAGATGAAAAGATTAACCGCCTTGGACTAGAGTACATGTTATGTGAAAGAAATCTTGACTCATACCTGTGTGCCATTGGACATAAGATGGACAATCAATACATTTGTGAATGTAAATAAATATAGAATCTTCATATTTGTTTTGTCAATTATTAGCTACTATTATCTCCCTAAGTATCGGTAGTCACCTACTCACTACCAATACCTAACCTAACGAGCTTACGAGTTAATTCATAGTTGCAGTTAATCAAGGCGAGGGGCTAGAGGTATTAATTAGTGGCTTGTAACAACAGAGGGCTAGGGGGACGGGGGCTAGAGGGGTGGAGTCAGTACCTTGTATGGCAACCATTGGCAGCAATTACTGCTCCGCACCGTTTCAGTACAGACTGGATAAGTCGACAAAGTCGCTCTTGCGGAATTCTTATTGCTTTTGCCGCAGCTACATAAGTAGCTCAAAATCACCTATGCGTTTCTTTTTTAAGAGTGTATGTGGAGGCTTTGTACTTGTTGACGTATTGTTTTGATTGCGTAAAATTAATGTATTTGCCACAAAGCTTTGGATTCAACGAATACCGTTATAATTTAAAAACACACACAAGCTGTTCACATTCTTCGTCACGGGAGTGTGCAGATTTCAAACAAGCTGTCACAAATGACATTTAGTTGAAAGAATGTCAAGTGTCTGTACTTGCACAAAGTGATTGTTTGCTGAAATCACAGCCAACGCAAAATTTAGACATCACACCTTAAGCGCTTTTCCATCTGTATGAGTGAGTTAGTATGGTTTTATAATACTTTCAGAAATATGTTAGCAATATCACGCAGGACACCAGAAATGGACTTTACACATTGACAACCTGCACGTGGGAATCAAACCCGGGTCTTCAGCGTGACGAGCAAACGCTTTAACCATTAGGCTACCCCAACGCCCCGAATTCCCACCTGAAATCCCATATTCCCTGACCTAGATGGTATCATATACCAGTCAATACCTTCTTCTGGGGAGACTGTTATAACAGGTTAAACCTTCCACATTTGCGTTACACTTTCACGTACATTATTTATGTAACCCGTGAAGATCCGGGTTAGAACTGATCTTCAGCAACCCATGCTTGTCGTAAGAGGCGACTAACGGGAACGGGGATCAGGCTTGCTGACTTGGTTGCACTTGTCATCGTATCCAATTGCGCAGATCGATGCTGTGCTGTTGATTACTTGATTGTTTGGTCCAGATTGTTTTCAGACCGCCGACATAGCTGAACTACTGCTGAGTGCGGCGTTAAACAACAAACCAACCAACTGTGTAGTGACAAGTTGCTATTGTATGATAGGCTACTGTTCTTCAACAGCTGCCGTACTTCGGACGACTGACACATCCGCTTCAGACATCTTCATCACGCATTCTCTGCAAGACGCAAACACAATGAAGGCTCTTGTTATCCTCTGTTTTCTCGTACTGCATGGTGAGTAAATATCGATATTATCACTCATAGTAATATGTTTTGTTTGAAATGCTATAGTGAGTGAGTGAGTTTGGTTTTACGCGATTTTCAAGCAATATCACGGCGGGCGACATTAGAATTGGGATTCACACATTGTAACCATGTGGGCATTCGAACCCGGTCTTCGACTTGACGAGCAAACGCTTTAACAACTAGGCTAATGCTAGGGTAAGGGAACAATATCTAGACCTGAAAAGGGTTTTAAGAAATTCACGGGTACAAAGATCTGGGAGACAGGCTGCCAGTTGGTATATTTCTGAGGTGTTTCATAAAACACCCGACCTTGTGATGACATACCCTTTTGTACCGATATCGTGGATGAAGATGTTCATTGCTGTAAAACTCGTTCTAGTAGCTGTGCGAACCCTCGTCTGTCGCTGTCAGAGAGACACACATGTCAGAGAGACACACATGTCAGAGAGACATACATGTCAGAGAGTACACATGTCAGAGAGACATACATGTCAGGCGACGTCATCTCGACAATTGCCATCGAGTGTTTTGTTGACTGGGTGATAGGAGTATGGTAAACAATTATTTTAAAATAATGCACAAACATCATGGGATTCAAATTAACAAGTAACGTTTTTCTGTGATTGAGTATATTACCAAGTCTACTCTGACTTCACATATTCTATCTTGGGTACGGGGCCCACTGGACACACATCCACATAGGCTGATGTACCAAATAGGAGACCCGTGAATCCGGGTTAGAACCGATCTTCAGTAACCCATGCATGTCGTAAGAGGCGACTAACGGGATCTGGTGGTCAGGCTCGCTGACTTGGTTGACATATGTCATCGTATCCCAATTGCGCAGATCGATATTCATGCCGTTGGTCACTGGATTGTCTGGTCCCGACTCGATTAGTTACAGACCGCCGCCATATAGCTGGAATATTGCTGAGCGCGGCGTTAAACTAAACGCACTCAGTCACTCACCAAATAGGAAACCATACTCAATTGCATGTGGATTCCTGGAAGGGACATTGTCGCCCTCTCAAAAAGCAGCAAAATGGGGCAAAATTGAGCAAAGCGTGACAATGTGACAACGCGACATTTCGGCCATTTGGTTAAAGCGTTTGCTCGTCAAGCGGAAGACCCGGGTTCGACTCCCAACATGGGTACAGTGTGTGAAGCCCATTTCTGGTGTTCCCCACCGTGATATTGCTGGCATATTGCCAAACTGTAACACTCAACTTTCGTATTATCATTACTATTAGTATTTCCCCTTAACTGTCAATCTCCCACCCTGTCTATTTCTGATAGTTGCATTTTATGACATTTGTTATTGCAAATATTCTTAGAGGGGGGTTCGTAAGAATTTGTTGCAGATCCTTTTCGCTTTGTGAAAAAAATATGTTTAAACTAAACTGAGGGTTGCTGGTTGGGTCTGAGGGTAAGGCGTGGTGCTCTCAATCAGGAATTGCGCCTAAACCCTTGCGGGCGGACCGTGGGGTAGCCTAGTGGTTAAAGCTTTTGCACGTCACGCCGAAGACCCAGGTTTGAATCCCCATTTGTGGTGTCCCCCTGCTGGAATATTGCTAAAAGCTGCATAAAACCAGCTACTGACATACCTACTGACAGTATGATAAACCCTGCAGCACATTATACAGAAAATAGTATTTGGGCATGTATAAGCCTACAAATGTAGCGTGAAACCACCCCAACCCCCCACCACCCCCCAAAAATATACAATACAATAAAAACTACACTACATCTCTTTTTCCCCGTTACAGTTACATAGGCCTCCATACAATACAGCCATTAATTGCTAAGAACTGTAAGTTTAACAATAATCAAACTTGTTTTCTGCATGAAAAAAAAGCTCGCTCTCTCATTCTGGAGAGGTTTTTCTTCATGAAATTACTGATGTAAGAACGAGATTAAAATTCCGAATATTTAAAACACAAAATACAACGTAATATTTAAAAACTGTCAGTAGTTGCGAGACATTCACACTTTATTTGTACTATCTGGTACGTGTCAACAACGTTTTTGTTAGACATGACAAAATATAACATATGTTATATTTGGGATTACACTTTCTCAGTAAAGTACATATTCTAGTACTTTTTGGGTTGCGTCCCATTCGGGATTCGAACTCACACCCTCAGAGTCAGGCACCTAATCGCCAGCACACAAAGTCAGACGCCTAAAAAGTACTAGAATCTGTACTTCACTGAGAAAGTGTAATCCCAAATATAACATATGTTACATTTGACCACTTTCTAAAATGGCATTGTGTATTTTCATGACAAAATATAATTAGAATTTCCGTAACATTTCAATAACATTTCAAACAGGTGTGAAACATATTTAAAATGCAACGAAATGTTTTCACAAATACTTTAAAAAGCTATTATTAAACCTTATGAAAATGTTTGGAAAATGTTATGTTATCTGGGACCGTTTTACATTAAGTGGCAGTATTTCAGAAAGTGACAGGATTGATACAATCACAAATTTATATAGATATGCTGAGTTAATAAAAAATAGCCATATTTGGGACGCTATTTGAGACCAAGCTTACAACATAGACTTGGGCACGGCCTCATCACTGCGCCAGAATATAATCAAAAGCAGCCCTCGGCCGACTAGAACCCCGTGACGTCAGAACAGGCGATGATGACGTCATGGCCTTTGTACTTGAAGCTTGGTTCAGTAGCCGGTAAGAGCGTCATTTTTTGTGACCACATTTCACACGACTTCTGCCAGAAAACTTTTTAGACGACGTTTTCTGACCAGCGTGTCTGTGTGTGTTATACATTTTGGAGTTGAAGAACTGCCATAATTATTCTCCTAATTTTCACGTATTAATATAGACACGGGGTGTTTGTTTCAAGGACCTAGACACTGAAAAAGAGTTATATTACGTTGAACGTTCGATCTACCAAGTCACGTGACCAGCGCCATACTTGAGAACGGGCGAGGAGCCCACAGTGAGGTGATACCAAGTTTGGCACCTCATTTCACATTTCGAACACTGGTAACATATATTATCTTTGTTTTTGCAGTGGGCAATGTGTAAACAAGGACTTTTGATACAAAACTCGTAAAGTACAGATTTTAGTACTTTTGGGGTTGAGTCCCATCCGGGATTCGAACCAACCCCCTCAGAGTTAGGCACCTAATCGCAAGCACACAAAGTCAGCCGCCTAACCCGTCCACAAAAAAATGGAAGTCGGACAACTGGTAGTCTAGACTGCGGACTTTGTGTACCCCTCTGATAAGTGTAAATTGGCACGGCTCCCACGACCGAAAGCTATGATTACACAAAGCCATTTAGAAATTGGTCAAATGTAGGGTGTGAGTTCGAATCCCTGATGAGACTGAACCCAACAAAAGTACTAGAATCTATAATTTCCTAAGAATGTGTAATCTCAAATATAACATGCTACATTTGACCACCATATTCGTGTATTTTGTGTGGTACACAATTGTGTTAAGTGACTGGTGATTTGTTACAAAGAGTGGGGCGTGTGTGGAGTTTTAAACATATGGCGTGTGTATGTGAGAGAGAGAGAGAGAGAGAGAGAGAGAGAGAGAGAGAGAGAGAGAGAGAGAGAGAGAGAGAGAGAGAGAGAGAGAGAGAGAGAGAGAGAGAGAGAGAGAGAGAGATGTTATCACTCAACTTGAAACTACAGTCGCCACGGTACAATGTATATAATGTGAAACAGTGTGTGACGTCATTGGTAGCAATACGGCCATTCAGCCTCCCGAGCCAGTGCGCTATGGGGTTTATTTACCTATTTCATTAATACATGTTTACAATCTAACAATCACTGTATAACAACATGTTTCAATGTTGAACTCACACAGATTGATACATTTGTCATCGCTACTTATCAGTAAGAGTTTAAATGACATAAAACTGATTTCCTGGTACACGAATCACAATTAAGATTATGTATTTGCTCTGCGTTTTCTGAATGATTAATACTATTGGCCTTTGTGGTATAAGGCATCTTTTGGGTATGAACATAACATGAAATATGACGCAACATGTTGTATTAAATGTTTTCACCTACATAGTCTGCTACATGCTGTTTTCAAGTCCGTACGTGATTGATCGGCTCCAAACATTGGCTCACAATGTTCCTATTTAATGAAATGTCACTCTCATATGTATTCATACATTACAAAACGCTAAGTCACCTACAACAGGGTGCATGTTTGAGGTTCAAACACAGAATGGGCAAAATATTGACAAAATAGCCTAACATATCTCTTTACAGATGGTGGAGAGTACGGACCAGTTAGAGCATATAGACTTGAAAAACACGTGCTGTTACCATCCAACCATATGTGGCACAAATATCACATGTATTCATGCATTACAGCAGATGCTAAGACACCTACATCAGGTTGCATGTTTGGGGTCAAACACGGAATGGACGAAATATTCGTCTCTTTTCAGATGCTTTTGAGAGATAAACATGACAGACGGCCGCGCTCATTATCAACTGTACTACATACCCGGGTTCACTAACGGACAGACGGACTGACAGCGGCGGCAAACGCATGACAATTTAGCTGTATTCAGGTAACCAATCACTTTGGAGGAAGGGGATGGGGGATTTGGGGTGGGGATTCCGTGTCCCCAGCAGCCCATTCTTGGACCTGAAGGGACTGGACAAGCTTGTTGGATTCTGTGTCACATTACTTCCAGTTTGTATTAAAGGCTGTAAATCTGCTGGCCAGGTTTATTGGGACAGTTCAATCTTACAAGCCTTACCACGTTTAGCACGGGCAACCGCGTACTCAACCTCCGCCAATGTTATAGGTTTATCTGGGTCACTGGTATCAAACGTCCGATCACTCGCCCCGGGACCGTTGTCCATTTCATCCCGAACTCGCTGTAAGTGAGCCTCGTCAAAACCGAATTATCAGGAAAACAGGATTATCAGAAACGCTTGAAGTTTACAACATCCGGAAACGGCATCTCCGAGTAACCTTTGGCAAAGCTCTCACAGTGAAAACAATGTTCTCCCGAGCCTGAGCTGGGCAACACAGTGTCATTGCCGTGGATGTGTTTCATACTTTCGTATGTTCAAATTATATAACCATAACATCTCATACGGCAAGTCATTTTAGCTGATACCCTCTGATATTTATTAAATTACTGATATGTTCAAATCATGTCATGAATAGCTTCAGCCGGCTATCTATATCTATACTATATAGTATGAATTGATGTTTATACTGTGGAAACTGTACGGAGAACATCCTGTATTCTGAACCACTAAAAACCCACCTCTTTCAAGCATTTCATGTCATATAATTGGGTGTAATATCTTCTGATATTTATTAAGTTAATTATATGTGTAAAGCCTGCCATCTGTATCGGTACTAGTATTCATTAATGTTTATACTCTGAAACATGTACGGAGAACATCCCATACGCATCATATAACACGAGTGGAAGCATAAATAATTTTATATATATCTATTATATATTATATATACATCTGTGATAAACGTAATGAAGAAACGGTGGAGTACTCAATAACACTGAAGGCCCCTGAACGGTAATTAAGGGCAACAATGGAGTATGTTAATTGAATCACAACACCTAGCTGATTGCAATTAGACAAGAGGCAATTAAGCAAGCTGGATACAGGTGTAATTAACAGATGTATTAATTTCATTAGCCCGCACAGAGCCAGATTGAACATTGGGCTTCCCTTAAAGCAACGTGTTAGATTCAAATACATGTACAAAGCTTTGAGCCTCAATAAAGAGGTATTTAGGTAGATATAATACCAATCTATGGATTTAAACACATTTCAAGATACATCTGTGAGGTTTAAGTTGCGTTTGAGAGCGCGGGCCAAGCCGGACCGAAAGCTTGTGATACTGTGTCTTTGTTGAGAATGTATAGAAAATAGGACTTCACTTTAAGCAACGTGTTTGCTTCAAATACAACGATTTGAGACTCTACAAAGACGTTTTTAGGTAGATATAATACAAATCTATAGATATAAACACATTTCAAGATACATGTGTGAGGTTTAGGTTGTTTTTCACAGCACGGGCCAAGTCGGGCTGAACAGAGACTAAACACTTTTGATTGAGGCTATGTTGTGAATGGAGAGAAAATGACTTCACTTTAACGAACCAGTTATCTTTACATGTGGCATTTGTAAAATCACACGGTGATATTTAGGTAGATATAATACTAATCTATGGAATTAAACACAAATCAGGACATATGTGTTGGGTTTAAGTTGTTTTTGAGAGCCCGGGCCAAGGCGGACCGAAAGCATGACTGTGATACTGTGTGGTTGTTGAGAATGTATAGAAAATAGGGCTTCACTTTCAGCAACGTTTTTGCTTCAAATTCTACGCTTTGAGACTTTGTGAAGTGATATTTAGGTAGATATAATACTAATCTATTGATTTAAACACAAATCAGGTTGTTTTTGACATCACGGGCCAAGTCGGGCTGAAGAGAGACTAAACACTTTTGATTGAGACTATACACAGCAAAAATAACAGGGTTTTCAGATTTCCGGAAACCTACATGAAACTGGGTAATGCCAGAATCATGTAGGTTTCCGCTCAAGGAAATAATGATTGTTTGTTTCCGGCAGTTTCCTGTTGCTGAAACTAACACGGTTAGTTTCAGCGACTGAAAACTGTCGGAAACAAACAAGGTTAGTTTCCAGAAATGGAAACTGACAGTAATGTATCATTGTTAGTTTCCATTGCATAAAGCAACTGGATGGTTTCTATTAGTGAGAACTTGAATGAAACGATCGTAGAAAAATATATTTGACTCCATATGCATATATCCAGAAACCTACATTAACCTACGTTAAACTGCCTATGTATTATATAGGGTTTAGTTTCGTGAAGTCAGTGTTTCTTTACATCAGAATTCAAATAAAAGATATTGTCACATGAAATAAAATTAATTTCAGGAAAACGGAAACCTAATTAAAAGAATATGGAACCTGAAGATTATTTACGTTTTGTTTGGTAAACTTACGGAAAACTTAAATTTATAAGAGATTTGATGGTACATTTAAAAGCTATTTCAGCAGTGTAAATCAAATATAGTTTGCAACAACCACAAAAGTAGCGGATGATTTGGCCTATTTTCAGTGTACCATGGTTTCCCTTTTGGTTTTTGTGTGAACCATATGTTATCGATTTTATTCGTTTAATTAGTTTGTCATAGATACCTGTATTAGACAGACTTTGATCACGTTTTTGCAAACATCCGTTATCATAGCTATTTCACAGCAAGTCATATGTCTGCAAATTTGGTAGTTGCGAATAAGATTACATTCAGTCATTGAGGACAGCAGTGTTTATCCACAGTTATCTAGAATATCTATGATAAACATTAGCCAAGTATATTGTGAATGGAGAGAGAAAAGGGCTTCACTAGTTATCTTTACGTGTAGCATTTTGTAACATCACACATTGATATTTAGGTAGATATAATACTAATCTATGGAATTAAACACAAATCAGAACATATGTGTGGGGTTTAATTTGTTTTTGAGAGCCCGGGCCAAACCGGACCGAAAGCATGACTGTGATACTGTGTGGCTGTTGAGAATGTATAGAAAAATATGGCTTCACTTTAAGCAACGTGTTTGCTTCAAATACAACGCTTTGAGACTCTATAAAGACGTACTTAGGTAGATATAACTCTATTCTAGGGATATAGACAGAAATCAGGCTACATATGTGAGGTTTAAGGTGTTTTTGACAGCACGGGTCAAGTCGGGCTGAACAGAGACTAAACACTTTTGATTGAGGCTATATGGTGAATGGGGAGAGGAAAGGGCTTCACTTTAACGAACCAGTTATCTTTACATGTGGCATTTTGTAACATCACACATTGATATTTAGGTAGATATAATATTAATCTATGGATTTAAACACAAATCAGGATACATCTTTGAGGTATAAGGTGCGTTTGAGTGCCCGGGCCAAGCCGGACCGAAGACTTGTGATACTGTGTCTTTGGTGAGAATGTATAGAAAATAGGACTTCACTTTGAGCAAGGTATTTGCTTCAAATACTACGCTTGTAGACTCTGTGAAGTCATATGTAGGTATATATAATACTACTCTATGGATTTAAACACATTTCAAGATACATGTGTGATGTTTAAGTTGTTTTTGAGAGCTCGGGCCAAGTCGGGCTGAACAGAGACTAAACACTTTTGATTGAGGCTATGTTGTGAATGGAGAGAGGAAAGGGCTTCACTTTAACGAACCAGTTATCTTTACATGTGGCATTTTGTAACATCACACATTGATATTTAGGTAGATATAATACTAATCTATGGATTTAAACACAAATCGGAATACATGTGTTGGGTTTAAGTTGTTTTTGAGAGCCCGGGCCAAGGCGGACCGAACGCTTGTGATACTGTTTGTTGAGAATATGTAGAAAATAGAGCTTCACTTTCAGCAACGGTTTTGCTTCAAATACTACGCTTTGAGACTCTGTGAAGTGATATGTAGGTAGATATAATACTAATCTATTGATATAAACACATTTCAAGATACACATGTGAGGTTTAAGTTGTTTTTGACATCACGGGCCAAGTCGGGCCGAACAGAGACTAAACACTTTTGATTGCGGATTTTGTTTACCGAGGTCAGTATTTTCCTAAATCGTTGGGAATGGAGAGAGAAAGGGGCTTCACTTTTACTTTACTTTATGAAGTGGTATTTAGGTAGATATAATACTATTTTGTGTTTCATGTGTATTAGTAAATATAAGCATATGCATACGCGCTGGCTATCGGATTTGGGCTGGTGAAAATGAAAACACATAAGAATATTTGTGTTTGTGAATGCATACTTTGTTTGATCCTTTATAACATGTTACAAAAGTTTGTGATTTCAAATATTTCTTTTAATATACATAATCATGTCATATTTGCCGGTTGACATTCGCCGATATCCACGTCTCTTTAACATAAACATCCTGTGCTGATTCAGCCTGAGACAATAAAGGTTAATTAGTATGGTGGCTGATTAGGGCCATCGCTTTCTCGCCTTAAAATTCGGAGGCGAGAAAGCGAGAAAGCGATATCACGAGACGAGAAAGCGATAACACGAGACGAGAAAGCGATAGCACGAGACGAGAAAGCGATAGCACGAGACGAGAAAGCGATAGCGCGAGACGAGAAAGCGATAACACGAGACGAGAAAGCGATAGTACGAGACGAGAAAGCGATACCATTATGTTAAAAAGCGATAGAACGAGAAAGCGATAGAGCGAGAAAGAGATATATACCAAGGCGAGAAAGCCGATATAGCGAGAAAGCGATATAAGCTGATAAAGCGAAAGCGAGCGAAATAAGCGAGAAAGCTGAAAGACGCCGAAAGCGAGAAAGCCATAAAGTTTATAGAGCAAGAAAGCCGATATACCAAGGCGAGAAAGCGAGAAAGCCGAAAGCCGATAGAGCAGAGAGAGATAGAGCGATAGAGCGATAGAGCGAATAGAGCGATAGCGATAAGCCGATAGAGCGAGCCGAAAAGCCGATAGAGCGATAGAGCCGGAGAAAGCGAGAAAGCGAGAAGAGGCGCCCGAGAAAGCGAGAAAGCGAGAAAATATAGAGCAAGAAAGCGATATACCAAGGCGAGAAAGCAAAAAGCGAGAAAGAGCGAGAAAGCCGATAGAGCAAGAAAGCCGATATAGCGATATAGCCGATAGAAAGCCGACATGAGCCGATAGAGCCGATAGAGCCCGATAGAGCGAGAAAGCGATAGAGCCGAGGTGAAAGCCAGAGCCGATAGAGAGATAGAGCGAGAAAGCAATAGAGCGAGAAAGCCGAGCCGAGAGCCGAGAAAGCCGAGAGAGCGAGAAAGCGAGCTGAGCCGATAAAGCGAGAAAGCCGATAGAGCAAGAAAGCTATATACCAAGGTGAGAAAGCAAGAAAGCGATAGAGCGAGAAAGCGAGAAAGCGAGAAAGCGAGAAAGGAGAGATAGAGCGAGAAAGGATAGATCGAGAAAGCCGATAGAGCCAGAAAGCCGAAGAGCGAGAAAGCCGCGATAGAGCGAGAAAGCCGATGGAGCAGATAGCAGCCGATAGAACGAAAGCGATAGATAGAGCTGAGAAAGCGATAGAGCAAGATAGCCGCGATAGAGCCGAGAAAGCGAGAAAGCTGATAGAGCGATAGAGCCGATAGAACGAGAAAGCGATAGAGCCGAGAAAGCCGATAGCAGAGAAAGCGAAGCCGAGCAAGAAAGCGTCGAGCCGAGAAAGCGAGAAGAGCAAGAAAAGCGATAGAGCTGATAGAGCGAGAAAGCGATAGAGCGAGAAAGCTGATAGAGCTGAGCGAGAAAGCGAGCGAGAGAAAGCGAGCAGATCGAAAGCCGAGCAGAGCCGAAAGCCGAGCAGAGCGATAGAGCCGAGAGCTGCATAGAGCCGATAGAGCCGATAGAGCGAGAAAGCTTGATAGAGCAGAGCAAGAAAGCTGATATACCAAGGTGAGAAAGCAAAGAAAGCGATAGAGCGATAGAGCGAGAGAACGAGAACCGAGAAAGCGATAGAGCATAGATAGAGCCGAGTAAAGCCGAGAAAGCCGATGGAGCGAAAAGCCGATAGAGCTGAGAAAGGACGATAGAAAAGAAAGCCGAGAAAGCCGAGCCGAGGAGCCGAGAAAGCGAGAAAGCCGATAGAGCGAGAAAGCGAGCCGATAGAGCGAGAAAGCCGAGAAAGCCGATAGAGCCGAGAAAGCCGATATAGAGCCGAGAGGAGCAGCCGAGCCGAGACAGAGCCGAGAGCCGATAGAGCGAGAAAGCGGAGGAGTGATAGAGCCGAGACAGCGAGAAAGAGAGATGGATAGAGACAGGAGCCGATATCAGAGGTATGAGAAAGCATGGAGCGAGAAAGGAGTAGAGCCGAGAAAGCGAGAAATGGAAGCGAAAGCGAGAAAAGGAGAGCGAGGAAAAGGAGAAGAAAGGAAGACACAGGAAAGGAAGGAGGAAAGGAAAGGAATGGAGGAAAGGAAAGTGGAGTAGATTGAAAGGAGGACAAGGAGTGAGAGAAAGGAGGAGGTGAGCGGTTTTTGCTCAAATACTACGCTTTGAGACTCTGTGAAGTGATATGTAGGTAGATATAATACTAATCTATTGATATAAACACATTTCAAGATACACATGCTTAAGGTTTAAGTTGTTTTATCACGGGCCAAGTCGGGCCGAACAGAGATAAACACTTTTGATTGCAGTTTTGTTTACCGAGGTCAGTATTTTCTAAATCGTTGGGAATGGAAAGGGGCTTCACTTTTACTTTACTTTATGAAGCGGTATTTAGGTAGATATAATACTATTTTTGTGACCATGTGTATTAGTAATATAAGCATATGCATACGCGCGCTTTAGCTATCAATTTAAAACTAGTAAAATAAAACTCCTATAGAAATATTGTATTTATGAGCCATACTGTTTCCAAATCCCTTATAACATGTTACAAAGTTTGTGATTTCAAATGGCTGGCACTGTATACATAATCATGTCATATTGCCGGTTGACATTCGCCGATCTCCGTCTTGCTTATAAACATCCTGTGCTGATTCAGCTGAGACAATAAAAGGTTAGTAGTATGGTGGCTGATTAGGGCCATCGCTTTCTCATATATAAAATTCGAGGAGGCGAAGACTGAGAAAGCTGATATCTGAGATGAGAAAGCGATAGAGCAAGAAAGCGAGATAGAGCGACGAAAAGCGATGGAGCGATAGACGAGCACGAGTACGATATGTTTGGTGCGATAGACGCAGAAAGCGATAGAGCGAGAAAGCGATAAAGCTGATAGCGAGAAAAGCGATAGAAGCGATGAAAGAAACGAGAAAAGCGATAGAGTGAGAAAGCGATATCGATATGCGGCAGAAAGGTGCCGAGCGAAAGCCGAAGAGTCGACGGAGATAGAGGCGAGAAATGATAGAGCCGAGAAAGCCGAGTAGAGCCGAAAAGCCGAAAGCGAGCGCGAAAGAGCCGTTGATAGAGCAAAGAAAGCGAGATCAAAGCGTGAGAAAGCAAGCGAGGCGATAGAGCGAGAAAGCGGAGAAAGCGTTTGCTTAGAAAGCGAAACGGAGAAAGCGAGAAAGCTGACAAGAAAGCCGAGCATAGATAGCGATAGCGATAGAGCGATAAGCATAGAGAGAAAGCGATAGAGCGATAGAGATAGAGCGAGAAAGCAATGAGCGATGGAGCAGAGCGAGAAAGCGATAGAAGCGATAAGAGCGAGAGCGAGAAAGCGACAGGGCGATGGAGCAAGAAAGCTATATACCAAGGTGAGAAAAGCGAAGAAGCGATAGAGCGAGAAAGCGAGAAAGCGATGAGCGAGAAGCGATAAAGCGAGAGCGATAGAGCGAGAAAGCGGGAAGCGAGCAAGAAAGTTGGTGATAGAGCGATAGAACGAGAAAGCCGATAGAGCCAGAAAGCGATAGATAGAAAGCGATAAAGCGAGAAAGCGATAGAGCCGAGAAAGCGATGCGAAAGCGATAGAGCGAGAAGAGCGATAGAGCGAAAGCGATAGAGCGAAATAGAGCGATAGAGCGATAGAGCGATAGAAAGCGATAGAGCGAGAAAGCGAGAAAGCGATAGAGCGAGAAAGCGAGAAAGCGATAGAGCGAGAAAGCGAGAAAGCGATAGAGCGATAGAGCGATAGAGCAAGAAAGCGATAGAGCGATAGAGCGAGAAAGCTATAGAGCGAGAAAGCGATAGAGCGAGAAAGCGATAGAGCGATAGAGCGAGAAAGCGATATTTCACATAATTCTGCCCTGTCTGCACATGACGTCTAACCTGCGTATGATTTAATCTAACAGGAGGCTTTATTGTCATTTGGTTTAATCGTATAGAAACAAAATGAACATGCTTTCGAATTCTGTGGCATTTTTGTAATTAATCCTTTGACTTGTCCAAACAATAATCCAACAATAACACCAGAAACCGAGTGTGTTTTCGTTGAAATAAATGAGCGCTCCTAAAATGTCTGTAAAAGGATAACAATCATTTAATTTATTGTTACATCACTAATTAGGTCTGGATTAATTCCTGGCTTGCATTTCTTTATTGTCATTTGTTAAATGCCACCATTGTTATCTCATTAATCATGCCGGGATTAACAATCCCTGGCTTCCATTTGTCCATCCACCATACCAATTTAGCGCTAATTAAGTACTGGCCTCCCTTGTTATCTTATCACTGTTTGTTTATCACTGTACGTCTTTAGTTTTCTGTTTCCTAGTTTCTAGTCTCTTCATTCACTCGATGGAGGATAAGAATATACAAAAACAGAAGTTTACGCCCATAACTTCTCTTAAATACCTTTAGGTATTTTATGAGTCCTGTTTTATGAGCTCTGTTTTTCACTGGGCTAAGCTACACATTTGCCTACTCCCCATGTTACCAGTGAAGATCCGGGTTAGATTGGTCTTCAGCAACACATGCTTGTCGTAAAAGGTGACTAACGGAATCGGGTGGTCAGGCTCGCTGAGTTGGTTGGTTGACAATGTCATCGTAACCCAAATCCGTAGCGTCTTTTGCTCATAATGTTGATCACTGTATTGTCTGGTCCATACTCGAATATTTACAGATCGCCGCCATATAACTGTAATATTGCCTAGTGCGGTGTTAAACAACAGACCAACCAAACCAACTCCCCGTCGGGCTGTATTGAGTGGTGGAATTTTATACACCATGTGCCTTTCATCTGGTCGTTTTATGTGTGCATATTTCACACATATATATATCTACTATTATGTGGAAAAGGTATTGTTCTAAATGTATGTGCCATAATCTCTCATACTTCTACAAGAATGGCTTGTGTACATACGTATATGTCTGTCTGTCCCCGAACTCCCAACTATCGACTTGAGACAGTGCCACAATTCATCGACCGACGTGGTAGGTGTGTTTAACCAAAACGTAATAAAATTATTGCTTGGGGAATAAAGCACTATATGATAAACACCTGTATATTGAAAATAATTTAGTTTAGATGGGGAGTTGAGAAGTTGGACTTAAGAAGGTGGGAAGTTGATTGCGTATAAGTTCAACTAGGTAAGTGGTGTAAAGTATATTGTGACTTATTGTGCAGAACAGTTAAACTGTTGCTGATAAGCTAATAAGGAGTCTACTAAATAGATGAATTGGGGTTAAATGTTAAAAAGTAGGGCTGGGGAGCCAGGGTACGGTGTTTATGTTTTGATTGTGAAACGTGTGGTGCGTGGCCTTGACATTGTGAGTTAGTCTGGATAATCGAGTTTACACTGTAATGTGTGGCTGGATAGGGATGTTTTAAAGGGTTTATTCTGTATATATTCTGATATTTTTTTTCAGTCTGGTAGTTATTGAGTCATTTGGTTTCTTCTAGTACCTAATAGGTAGTAGGTACTAGTCTTTGCACATGTGGCTTTTTTAATATATTGTAAGGAGAAGGACGGGAGCGACTCACTCCAGTGTGTACAAGATAAATGTTTTGTAGATGTGTAGGAGGGTTTATTTGTCTGCATCCCAGTGAATGCCACCTATTGCTCTCATTCGATTTGAATCGTTTTGACATGAGTTGACCAGGTTATAAACAAGATAATACAGGTAGATAGTTCCATATATTGAACGAGTTTCAAGTCCTCCTCTGGAAACGAAAATGTGACGAAAGATTAACTGGATACACTAATCAGGTTTTCAAAACCTATGCGACCACGTCCAGCTGTAGCCTTTACTTTACTTTTATTCTCAATAGACCACCAATGGTGGTATAAGAGTACATATCACACACATCAATTATTACATACAGTCAAAATGGCGGCGGAGGGTAACAATATATTGTAGAAAACCAGTTGTTGGTATAACATGTCTATTATCTAACTTTTGTCAGAAGAAAACATGGCGGAAAAGATGGGTTTTGATAGATATTTTGATGGCAGAACAGGTTTGAAATTGGCGGACCAAAATGTCGCTTACATTATAATAAAGGAGTTGTATATCCATATAACTTTCCCCGTTGTTAAGCACACCAACTTCTAAATGCCATCCAAAGAAGTTCACTATATATGGCTAGACCAGTATTTAACTGCGTACTATTTTCAGTTTTGATTAGACGAACGTTTGACTGCATCCTTTTATTTGCTTAGATTACACCATTGGCTGTGGAATGGTTCTGTTACTACATTGAGGTACCAAGGTGCTTTACTGTCACGTGCGTCTCCTCTATCTTTGGGTAGGAGCGAATTGGGTTCATGTAGGTGAAGTTCTTCAGTTAACAAATGTCATCGTCTTTATTAATTCAAAGAAACTACAGCTGTATTTTGATCACCCTGAAATACAATAAAGTGACATAAACATAAACGGTTAAGTTCCCATGCCTCATTTCTAATTTCTCAAACTATAACCAAACAGCGAGAGCTGATAATTATTTTTGAATTGTCTACATACGGCTCATTTATAGTGTCACATACTTCAAAACTCTCTGAATGTGATGTATATGTAATAAACTGAGCTTCAAAAGAAACGCAAGCTCCAATTTGTTTGAAATGTAAGTGTAATTCACCAATCCATTAAGTTGGAATTGAACTGATGGCGTACAATATGGCGTCACAAAACCATCAACAATGAACCTAAAACATGAATATTGCTCTTAGGCGACATATATTTCAATTCACACACTCATTCAGTGATGTTATTTTAGGATGATGGTTCGGATGTGGTTGATTGTCTTAGTGCTGGCCACTCATGGTGGAAATCGCCATGAAAATATACTCGTCACAATGCCTTATTTGTCATAGGTCCCTCCCGTTCATCTGGCACTTCCGACACATTTCTCACACATCATAATTCAAAGAAAACCATAGAAAAGAACCAGTCAGACTAGAAAATTCGGAAACTTTTGGAAGCAGTACACATCAAGAAGATACGATCCGCTCTCAACAGAGAAGAAGGATAGTACATTCCCAATGCCTACCATCACTTGATAAAGTAATCAATAATATTTCTTGTGTACATTATCTGTTTCAATTCAACTATGTACATCAAACCCATCTTTTGTATATACATCCACCTGGCCTCCTATAAATTCTAATTCAGTCCTTGTATATCACCCTTCTGGCTTCCAATCAACTTACTCAATCTCTTCTACAAGCGTTGTACATCAACCTCATCTATTGTATAAACAACTCATTCCCTATCTACTGTAACAACAACTCCTGTATATATTCTCTCAATTTGTTACTCATGTATCACTTGCTTGACAACGACATTAGAATCTATGTCGAAACGTCGCCTCCACAGAATAAAAGAAGTTGTATATCCAATATAATTTTCATTATTCTTCATCAACTCAACATCTAAAATGCCCATCAAAGAAACAATTCAATTGGTTGGTGTGATTTAGTTGGTTAAGACAATTCGAATCCAGTTATGTCAAAAAATATGTAATTCCTTAAGTCACATCACAAAATGAACGTTTCCGTCATTTCACGATATGACTATTGCATACGTGCAAATTGCAAGTCTACATCTCTATTAGATATTTTCTAAACGTCAAGTCATACACCGCCATTCGTGTGCAAGAACATTACTGAAAACCATTTAATACTATCCAGAAATTACGATGGCGACTGAGCTCCCGTTTGCAGTCGATCATGCGCAGACAGCACTGAATTGTGGGTAATATCGCTTTCTCGCTTTCTCGCTCTATCGCTTTCTCGCGTAATGGTATCGCTTTGTCGTCTCGTGCTATCGCTTTCTCGTCTCGTGTTATCGCTTTCCCGTCTCGCGTTATCGCTTTCTCGTCTCGCGCTATCGCTTTCTCGTCTCGTGCTATCGCTTTCTCGTCTCGTGTTATCGCTTTCTCGTCTCGTGATATCGCTTTCTCGCTTTCTCGCCTCCGAATTTTAAGGCGAGAAAGCGATGGTAATCAGCCACCATAAATTAGGGAACCCCAATATCTTAGTTAAGGAAAGAAAAGCAGTCAAAACACTGTCACTTCCTGCCCAGGACCCCAGGATGTCACACGCTAAGAGAAGTAAGCAACCTTCCCTCATGCACATATCAAGGAAAACACATGACAACAAGACGGTGTCTTTTCTACGGGAATCTCGGTATGTAGTCTTTGTTGTGTGGGTCTTTTCCCCATTAACTATACATTTTCAATCAAACTATGCATTTGTGAAGGCGGGAAGTGTATCGACCCAAATGTGCAGGTTTCGTTTTAATATTCTGCAATCCATTTTTAGTATTACCCGGTGGCCCGGCCCGGCCCGGCCCGACTTTTCTTGGCCCGACTTTTAGGCCATCCCCTATAGATCATATCTTCACTAAACACATGAAATATCCTGTATATGATCCACGCGGCGTAAATCTGGTAGCTAACGTACATGCTGAAAATACGTAATTAGCATCCATTATACGAGAAGCAGTTGCTAGGCAACTATGCTAGATTCAGCTATGACAGTTGCGAACAGGTAGGTGACTAACTTTGCCACACTGATGGTGTCGTGGCTCTGCGCTGTGTTAAAAGGACAGTCACTGCTGGCAGATGTCGCTCGTCTAACAAAGATGCTACACATTGTTTAAACCGTCGGTCGTTACAGTCGGAGAACACCACGTTACAGGTAACACATCTTTACTTGGTTCTAAACGTTCCTTCGCCTGGCTGTCGTTTTGTTTCACGGCGGTCTTTGGTCATGAAAGACTCGGTTTATGATGACTTACGTTTTGCCTTTTTCAAATTGCTCACCATTTTATACAGTTTGGTTATCCAGTGTCTAGTGAAAACTTCTTCATTTATGCCAGTGCCTGTTGTGTTAGCCTTGCTCCAAGGCTGTACTGAATGCTGAGCCCATGGAGGTATAGTAATTCTGTCCTTCGAGGAGGCAAGTCTAGATTATATTGAAATTATCATAACACGTCACAATTTAATTCTGGACTCACAAAAGTCCAGAAACTCTCCGCACTGTGGGCACTTTCTGACAAGGGATTTGACCTAATTAAACATGCAGTTGTTATGAATATATGCCAAGGATGAAAAAATGAAAAATTCTTTCGAAAACTTTAAATTTAAACTCGCTCGCCCATGGGCAGGCCCATGGGCGAACAGTGGCCCATGGTCGAGAATGTTTAATTTCGATCAGAATTCATGTTTTGGAGGTTGTAAATGAATGAGTGTATGTTTGTAAGCATCATGAAACAAATTTCAACTCATTTTGACTTAATTCGACTAATTTAGAGCGATATTAAAAAATCTCGCCCATGGGCGAAACACATTTTGGCCCATGGGCGAGAATATTGACTTTTACTCAAAATATATGTTTTTCCATGTTTTGGAAGTTGTAAATGAATGAATGTATGTTTATAAGTATCATGAAACAAAATTCAACTCATATTGACTTAATTCGACTAACTTAGAGCGATATTAAAAAATCTCGCCCATGGGCGAAAAACAGTTTGGCCCATGGGCAAGAATAATGACTTTTACTCAAAATATGTGTTTTTCCATGTTTTGGAGGTTGTAAATGAATGAGTGTATGTTTATAAGTACCATGAAACACAATTCAACTCATATTGACTTAATTCGACTAACTTAGAACGATATTAAAAAATCTCGCCCATGGGCGAAACACATTTTGGCCCATGGGCGAGAATATTGACTTTTACTCAAAATACATGATTTTCCATGTTTTGGAGGTTGTAAATGAATGAGTGTATGTTTATAAGTACCTTGAAACAAATTTCAACTCATTTTGACTCCATTTGACTAACTTAGAGCGATGTTAAAAAATCTCGCCCATGGGCGGAACACATTTTGGCCCATGGGCGAGAATATTGACTTTACTCAAAATATATGTTTTCTCAAAAATGATGTGTTTTCCATGTTTTGACTAACTTAGAGCGATTGTAAATGGGCGAAAACAGTTTGGCCCATGAATGAGTGTATGTTTGTAAATGCATCATGAAACAAATTTCAACTCATTTTGACTTAATTCGACTAATTTAGAGCGATATTAAAAAATCTCGCCCATGGGCGAAAAATAGGTTGGCCCATTGGCGAGAATAATTACTTTTACTCAAAATATATGTTTTCCATGTTTTTGGGGTATGGTGGTTTATCCCTTATTATAAACATATTAATTATTTCTTTAGCTCTCACCTACCTCATCATATGTAGTCACTAGGCACTTAAAACATTAGAAGTAATGCCATGAAATGTGGCTCGTCAATGGTATGCGTGTACGAACAGATAATATCAAAACATACACGTCAGAACAGTCAAAATTAAGAAATTGTTGAATATGAAATATTACTGTTAATTTGTAATTCTTGGAACATAAACAGTATTGTGAGAGCTTAAAAATGTAACTGCATTGAAATATGTCTTGTCAATCCTATTAACATTTGCCAATAACCACTTCCAAATAAAATAAATAGTCCATGCTGCTTCAGAACAAATAAAGGTCAATTAGGGAGCCCCAACTGGGTAATTAAGGAGAGAAGTCAATACACTGGCACTTCCTGCCCAGGACGTCACACATCACCACTCGGGAGCGAAGGGCCTTGTCAAACCTCCTCACAAAGGAAACAAAAAAGCATCAAAACTGTGTTTTTTATTCTACGTGACACTCGGTATGTCGTCATAGTATTCATTGTTGAATAACTTCTATCGTGGGCAACCCCACACTTGCGAGGTGTACCTACCCAGGTTCGCACGTTTCGTTTTAATATTTTGTGATCAATTATTTTGTAATTCCCGTCTGTCCGTCACGGCTATTCTTCGCCCGAGGTTTAAGGGAGTGAGTCTATTATATTAATTGTATTTTTATTGTGTCGTTTAACGAGCTGGACACGGAGTGCTGTTATCATGAATGTTATCATATATTAGTGGGATGCATTGATAGTAATGAAAACTTATAAGAAGATAGTGTACCTCAACATACAAACCTATCCCGATAGCTCTCATCGTCGCTCTCATGTCAATCCATTGTGACTGTTGCAGTCCTCCTGTACATCCTGTATATATAAGCAAGTTGGGGTTTTTTATTTAGGATTTATTATTGCTAAACACACATTTAACCGAGATGAAGAAGGGGGTCTCAAATTCCATGTATGCTTTTGCTCTCATAAGTAAGACATCCCATTTGTCAGACACGCCAATTATCAGACAACTTTGGATCAATCAGGCGTGACTGTGATTACAAACCTAGTTTTACCCAGTGGCGTAATAGACCCGTCCCATAGACTAACGAGATGTTTTCATATTAGTGGTTAGTGGTATATTTTAACACTAATTATGAGTTTGTTACTTTTGTGCAGAAATACTTTGATCAGAATACTAATATTAATTGACTTCGGCTTCTCACAGTTTGTGTTCATAATGTTCACTTTGATCAAAACAGGATTATAGATTTCCCATGTAACTAATTGAGTTACTCCCAGCGGTACAATGGTGGATACGAATGGCTGTTGGGCTTCCTCTGCTCCCCCTATGAATAACTGACAAGAAACTTGAAACCAAGATGGAGTAAACAGTTAAAACATAAACTCAATGAAGCTGCAGGTTTGCACATTAACAATAAAAAAAATCAAAACAACACAAATATTTAATAAGAATAAATAACCATCACTAAGCTATCGATAGTCACACATTCTATTGATGGATCGATAATGTTTCATTTCTACCATCGATTAATTGCTTTCGGAATAATTGCAATTCATCGATAGTTTGATGCATCATTACAGCCCTATTAATTATATGGCTTAATATATTCTTAAGCACATAACTTTGTTAAAGGTAACAGTGCAGTGTACCTGCATGCAACCAACCATAACTTATGTTGATTTGACGTGTCTGGGACGTCTAACTGATCGGAGGACACCAGAGAGTAAGTTGCATGCAATATTTTTAATATTGCCCTTGTGGATTGCCATTATGATTTGCACACATTATGTTTTGCAGACAGTGTACATCACTATCTATGTAATTGTATTATTGTTATGGAGCGGCATTGACATGCATGTTTATGTTTGTTTGCCAATCCCGTCATGATTACTTGAAGAAAACATGTTTAAACTATACATTGAACTATCCATGGTATTAATATGTAGTCTTTACATTAGGCAATGAGGAATACACAATATATTCAAGACTGAGTTTGATTTTACCTTTTTAAAAATTGTCAATATTTTGCAACAGCCGAAAAGATTTACCTTGACCTCGTTATGCACAGGTCGTGGATGTGGTCTCTCGGTATTTTAGAAACTATGTCGTTAAGACAGTTGAGAGTGTTGATCTGTATGCAGTCTTTCTGCATGCATTTTCACGAGATCCATTCTCCCCTTTTCCTCTTTTTCACTATGAACTTATAACCATTTACACAAAGGTATCTTTCACCACGAAATGTAGGGTGAGCTGAGTTAACACATTTTACATTTGGTAGAAAGATAGTGTCCTATTCCCTTAAAACAACACCGTCGTCACAACATCAAACATCCAAGGATTTTTACCTCGACCCAAAGGTCTAACCAGAGACCATATAATAGATCTATTATATGGTCTCTGGTCTAACTTACGGGTCTACCCAGTAGACATCAGTTGCTTGATAACGGTTTTAGCAGCTACGCCGAAACGGGGTGTCCCCAGTTTGCCAGCAGATATTTTTAAAGGTTTCAGGTCACTGAACCATGCTAATCTCTTGAAACAACAGGTGATACACTTTTTAGGCCTAAAATTATCCAGTTAGGCAGATACCGCTCATTAGGCTATGTGGGACTTCATGCCTCACTGGTTTTATGGGATTACGGTTCACCTTACCACTGCGCTGAGCCCGTGAACAGAGTTCACCTGAACTGACACTAACACGAGTGAGTCATTAAATTAATGATTGGTGTTATGTTTAAACTGAACACATCACTTATCTCGTTGACATATCAATCTGATAAGGTCATAACAGAACAACACAGAAATAACATTGATGTAGTTGCAGGGTCGTGGTTGTGTGAGACCTAAGAAAAACAAATATCGCCAGCTTGAAGAACGGCTAGGGTAGACTGCTGCAAGATGATGTCGAGACTCCACTTGCTTACGGTGTGTCTCACCTTGTGGGACTATGAATTATGATGTATGCTTGTGATATTGTGTATAATGTGATATTTTATAATAATGTATGTTTGTATCATGGTGGTAGTGCTAATATTGCCTAATGGTTGTATTTCATAATACTGTTGATGAGATTGATGATGATGATAATATGTATATTGACATAAATGAATGAATGAAGTCACAGCGTCAATTTTATGGGCAGCCAAAATATCCTGGACCATATTACAAACGGAACAACCTGCCCTGCACGCTCATTCATGTGTGTCCTCGTATCCCAGGTAACCCCCTGCTGCCTGTTGGGGGTACAGCGCCGAAACGCCGCTTACAATATAATAAAGAAGTTGTATATCCATATAACTTTCTCCGTTGTTCAAATTATCATGGTCTCAACAGATATTGCATTGTCATAAGAATTCAAGAGAGATTTTCAAGTTATTGTGTTGTCATCCACATGTTGATTTAGCTGGTTTCTTCCTCATTTCCAATTTCATCATTCTGAGTTTCACCTCACTTGAGTATTTCAGTGTGGCTCGCAAAGACGAGGTCACGGAGCGGAACGATGACGTTTAGTGTATCTCCGCGTTCAGTTACGTAATTTCCGCAAAGCGCCTGCGGCAATTTGCGTCGAAAAAGTCGTTGTGTCCCATCCGTTGGTCTTGTGTATTGGAGTTATACAGCCACGACTTTCAAGTGTATTTTGCTTTCCAAATATATACAATCCATTGATCACTCTGGGCTAGGTGTGAGATGTACAGGTGCTCGTGAGGGTGTTTTTTTAAAAAAGACTGACTGCGCTTATCGCGCAGCCAAATATCGTACATTCTAAGGAAATCTCGACTTGATTGTATTATAAGGTGTCGAAATGGTGTTAAATTCTCTTTTGTGCATCAACTTATTTGTCATGCAAAATTGGTGTGTATATATGTGTGATTGAACAACCCTGTTTACTGAGACAGGAATAGGAACTTTGACCTTTCTCAAGACGTGCACATTTATGCGTATATGCTCTTGAAAACCTTGTTTGGCAAGATGTGCTTTTCAATTTTGCTATTGTGTGCATGTTCATATTGTATTTCAGTTTTGAACATATGGTTTAAACATATTTATATTATCAGAGAATCTGGTTTGGTAAACAAGCAAAACATTGCTTTTATTAATACCTCACCGGTACATATAAAATATAACAGAATACACAAGAACTGGATAAACAAAAACGTCAAATTAATTCCTATCATAAGTAGTAGCAAACTGTCACTGACACCTTCGGCTAGGTGGATAAAACGGGACGCAAAAATCCTCGAATACACCGCATCACAATAGTAAACAGAATTTATCTTAACGAATGTTTAAAGACAGACAGACAGCTAGACATAGTTTATCAAAGTGCCCCATGTATGTAAACAAGATTTATAATACATATAACATAAACGCATAATGTTTTACATACATCCAGCCTTAACAGGCTTATGAAACACTGTTATCTAGAGGGTCAAAATATACATCATAGAAAGATTTTTATAAAACCATATTTATACATAACCTTAGGCAAAAATATCTTAAATCTCTCTTCATGTAAATATAGCTTGAAATTCAGTCATATATTTCACTAACAAGGTATTGACCAGTCGATTTGAACCACTGCTTCACGGTTTACTGACTGCCGTGGATGCACATTTTCAAGGGTACAGCTTCATTAAGCCTTATGCAACCAACCATAAAACGTGCTGTTTTAAGCGGTCTGTCTTTTGGGGGGTCTATCTTATGTACATTCACGTGACACATAAATAAACTATTTTGTCTGTCTTATTGGAAGATACCGTTTTCAATGGGGCGGGATATAAATGATTTATTCTGCCTAATGATTTGTACAACACCACCCAAGCAGTGCACAACCGTGCACCCGGCATACATTGTAATTTGTTCGGTTGTAGAAAAAAAGTCATAGGGAAAAAAGTAATAGATTTGGGTAGGAAAAAAAGTCATAGGAAAAAAGTCATAAACTCAAAAAAGGTCAGTATTGATGATGCATTTTTTTTAACAAGTCATAACAATATTATCATCAACAGCACTACCACATTTGAACCTAACTTATAAAATCAATGTAATCATTCAAGTAAAATACATGACATCAGAAAATGCACTGTCATCATAACACTTTGATCTGCAACAGCACTACATCAGTCAGTTGTCCCAGCATATTTTTATTATATTTAACCGAATGTTCCAGCCAATGCCATGAAGAGTTTGGATCACAGTCTGACGGCCAGCAAGTCTTATATTAGCTGCTAGAAGGGTTATCTCCCAATTGACAGACACCCAATTGACAGACACCCAGTTGACAGACACTGAACTAGAAGGTTAATTAGGGTAACACCTAAAGGTATAATGGAACAATCCACTGTCTAGTGAGTAGAGCAGGGTGAGCCTGAAACAGGTTCGTTACTGAGAAGTTTGATTGTGGGTAAATAGAACTTTGTTGTAATTAAATGATAAATGGTTTGTCTTCTCAAATTGATTTTACTATCAATTACTATCGAATATAAAAACAGCTTAGTCATTGAGAGGTTTGATTGTGTTTATTGATAGAAAAGCCCCCTCTCAATAATAGCATATGTACAACAGAAGTTAACTGAGAAAACGTTTTGTTGGAGAGATATAGATATGTACATATTTGAAAACATTCTAATTTGCAGTAAATGAAACACCTGCATTGCCATGTAAGATATGATTAATACCAATCAGTTTTCTAATTTTTACAATACTTTCTCAAGATTGTAACAGTTTGTGTCTTAGAGTAATATACAATGGACATTCAAAGAAGTAATGAAAAACATTCTCACATCCATGGCCACATTCACATGATGCGTCTTATTTTAAATATTTATTCTAAAAAAAATCGTAATTAAGTGCACTTGTCATGTATCTTAGTATTGTGTGCAAAACATATAATTTCTTTATTCCATATGAATAATATTTAGGTTCATATTTGTCTATTTGATTTATATGATACAACAGTGTCGCAATATCTAATAGCTAAGCTAATGTTTTCAATATGATGATGCCGACTCCCGTTAGACTAGAAGGTTAAGCCGAAATGTTTATGAAAATAAACTGTTTTTATATTGCAGCAATAAAAATTCAAATTACTGTCTTTTCGTCCATCTTTCAAAAAAAATAATATAGTTTCAGTTTGTTCCTGTGTTTTATTTGGACTATTCCATTATAATGTGTAGGTAACGGGTAGTAGATAATCTGTTCACTGAACCGTAAATGTTGTTGTTTTAAGGTGTCTGCAAACTGGCTGTCTGCGTAATGGGAGGACACCGCTAGAAGGGAGCCATTTGAGTAAGAGCATTAACTGATAATCCCATGAGTTCATTAATCGCTGTGATATCGTCAAGCTCAAAGCTAGTTAAATAAACAATCAGGTGACTTGTGACTTTTAATCCCACAATCTGTTCATCTCTCCTGTTTTGATAAGATCCAATTGCTTAAAGCGTCACACTAAAGGAATAATTAACTTGAAAGTGAAATAGTATAAACAAAGTAAATAACTGGAGGACATGATGTTTTATAATAGTTATTTTTTCTATGTCTTTTTTTTTTTCATGACTTTTTTTCCTATGACTTTTTTTCCGTCCACCATTTGTTCAAGGTCACGTGAATCAATCAGAGATGGACATTATTACATGAGGTAGGGTAAATGTGCATTGTACGTACGTGCTTAGGAACCTTGAACTTGCAGTTACATTTAATTATTTGCGTACAGATATTGGTCTAGAATAATTTATCGATTCGTTTAGTCTTGAAGATGTATTGATGCAGGGACTCCATTATGTTCTTGTTGACATTGTTGGTAGCTAGAGGTGTTCCTAATTTTCACAGTTTGGAGTGAGTGAGCGAGTAAGTTTAGTTTTAGGCTGCACTCAGCAATATTCCAGCTATATGGCGACGGTCTGTAAATAATCGAGTCTATACCAGACGATCCAGTGATCAACAAATTGAGCATCGATCTAAGCAGTTGGATGAGTCAGTTTAGTTTTACGCCACACTCAGCAATATTCCAACTATATGGCAGCGGTCTGTAAATAATCGAGCCTGGACCAGACAATCCAGTGATCAACAGCATGAACATCGATCAGCGCAATTGGGAACCGATGACATGTGTCAACCAAGCCAGCGAGCCTGACCACCCGATCCCGTTAGTCGCCTCTTACGATAAGCATGGGTTGCTGAAGATCAATTCTAACCCGGATCTTCACGGGTTCGGCGCAATCGGGAACCGATGACATGTGTCAATCAAGCCAGCGAGCCTGACCACCCGATCCCGGTAGTCACCTTTTACGATAAGCATGGGTTACTGAAGGCCAATTCTGACCCGGACCTTTACGGGTTTCACAGTTTTGTCTTCTTGAGAGGGTACGTATGTCTAAAAACATTTGAAGTAAATTTAGATACACCAGGTTTATAATAGTAGGATACTTGTGTTTTTAAGTGATGGCTAAATTTGTGCACAATCGCCAACGTATGAAAGGACCTTGTAAGTCCTTCTAGGGGTGGGTGGGGTGAAGGGGTGGTATGGGAGCATTGAGGGGGCAAGGCAGGCTGAGCGAGTGTAGTAATTGAGGGGCTATTGGCGGCCTTGACCGTGGAGTTTGTTATGGATGGTACTTGAGAGGCGGCGGGGTCGGTGGTGGCTGTAGGCGCGCGGACCTCGGAGGAGACAGTAGTTGTTGGGAGGTAGAGTTGATGTGAAAAAATGAAGGAATATAGAGGCGCGCGGACCTCTGAGAAGACAGGTGGTTGGAGAGAGAGGTGAAGTTGTAGATGGCTTGATAGTGAGCAGAAAGTGGATCGAGATTGCTAGGTTGAGAGGTGGGCGCGGACGTCGGAGAGGACAGTCACGCACATATGGGTGAATTTGGAGTGACTACATACCAATCCGTGAAAAATTAAGTAATGAAACAATAGGCGAAAGCTTTCAATACAACTGATAGCTCATGACAGGTAATTAATGACAGATGGTCGGATTGGGGTGTGCTGATAGCTATAGTCCGGGAAAGCCACTTTTAAGAGAACAAGAGTTGAAAATGGTTTGGCTCAACCGGCAATGGGTATGGTTGAGTGATCGTGTGAAAGTGGGTCTCCCGGCAATTCGCTATTAGCTAATCCATGTTACCGTAAATAATCCAGATTTTTTAATGTCTCTCTAAGTTAGTCGAATTAAGTCAAAATGAGTTGCAATTTGTGTCATGATGCTTATAAACATACACTCATTCATTTACAACCTCCCAAACATGACTTCTGATCGAAATTATACATTCTCGCCCATGGGCCAACCTCTTTTTCGCCCATGGGCGAGATTTTTTAATATCGCTCTAAGTTAGTCAAATTAAGTCAATATGAGTTGACTTCTGTTTCATGATACTTATAAACATACACTCATTCATTTACAACCTCCAAAACATGGAAAACATATACTTTGAATAAAAGTAAATATTCTCGCCCATGGGCCAACCTATTTTTCGCCCATGGGCGAGATTTTTTAACATCGTCTAAGTTAGTCAAATGGAGTCAAAATGAGTTGAAATTTGTTTCAAGGTACTTATAAACATACACTCATTCATTTACAACCTCCAAAACATGGAAAATCATGTATTTTGAGTAAAAGTCAATATTCTCGCCCATGGGCCAAAATGTGTTTCGCCGATGGGCGAGATTTTTTAATATCGTTCTAAGTTAGTCGAATTAAGTCAATGTGAGTTGAATTTTGTTTCATGATACTTATAAACATACACTCATTCGTTTACAACCTCCAAAACATGGAAAATCATGTATTTTGAGTAAAAGTCAATATTCTCGCCCATGGGCCAAAATGTGTTCCGCCCATGGGCGAGATTTTTTAACATCGCTCTAAGTTAGTCAAATGGAGTCAAAATGAGTTGAAATTTGTTTCAAGGTACTTATAAACATACACTCATTCATTTACAACCTCCAAAACATGGAAAATCATGTATTTTGAGTAAAAGTCAATATTCTCGCCCATGGGCCAAAATGTGTTTCGCCCATGGGCGAGATTTTTTAATATCGCTCTAAGTTAGTCAAATTAAGTCAAAATGAGTTGTGTCATGATGCTTATAAACATACACTCATTCATTTACAACCTTCAAAACATGGAAAAACATGTATTTTGAGTAAAAGTCAATATTCTCGCCCATGGGCCAACCTATTTTTCGCCCATGGGCGAGATGTTTTAACATCCATCTAAGTTAGTCGAACTAAGTCAATATGAGTTGAATTTTGTTTCATGGTACTTATAAACATACACTCATTCATTTACAACCTCCAAAACATGGAAAATCATGTATTTTAGTAAAAGCCAATATTCTCGCCCATGGGCCAAAATGTGTTTCGCCCATGGGCGAGATTTTTTAACATCGCTCTAAGTTAGTCAAATGGAGTCAAAATGAGTTGAATTTTGTTTCAAGGTACTTATAAACATACACTCATTCATTTACAACCTCCAAAACATGGAAAATCATGTATTTGATTAAAAGCCAATATTCTCGCCAATGGGCCAAAATGTGTTTCGCCCATGGGCGAGATTTTTTAATATCGCTCTAAATTAGTCAAATTAAGTTAAAATGAGTTGAAATTTGTGTCATGATGCTTATAAACATACACTCTTTCATTTACAACCTCAAAAACATGGGAAAACATGTATTTTGAGTAAAGGTCAATATTCTCGCCCATGGGCCAACCTATTTTTCGCCCATGGGCGAGATTTTTTAATATCGTTTTAAGTTAGTCGAATTAAGTCAATATGAGTTGAATTTTGTTTCATGGTACTTTTAAACATACACTCATTCATTTACAACCTCCAAAACATGGAAAAATCATGTATTTTGAGTAAAAGTCAATATTCTCGCCCATGGGCCAAAATGTGTTTCGCCCATGGGCGAGATTTTTAATATCGCTCTAAATTAGTCAAATTAAGTTAAAATGAGTTGAAATTTGTGTCATGATGCTTATAAACATACACTCATTCATTTACAACCTCAAAAACATGGGAAAACATGTATTTTGAGTAAAAGTCAATATTCTCGCCCATGGGCCAAAATGTTTTTCGCCCATGGGCGAGATTTTTTAATATCGTTCTAAGTTAGTCGAATTAAGTCAATATGAGTTGAATTTTGTTTCATGGTACTTATAAACATACACTCATTCATTTACAACCTCCAAAACATGGAAAATCATGTATTTTGAGTAAAAGTCAATATTCTCGCCCATGGGCCAAAATGTGTTTCGCCCATGGGCGAGATTTTTTAATATCGTTCTAAGTTAGTCGAATTAAGTCAATGTGAGTTGAATTTTGTTTCATGATACTTATAAACATACACTCATTCATTTACAACCTCCAAAACATGGAAAATCATGTATTTTGAGTAAAGTCAATATTCTCGCCCATGGGCCAAAATGTGTTTCGCCCATGGGCGAGATTTTTAATATCGCTCTAAGTTAGTCAAATTAAGTCAAAATGAGTTGTTTGTTTCATGATGCTTATAAACATACACTCATTCATTTACAACCTTCAAAACATGGAAAACATGTATTTTGAGTAAAAGTCAATATTCTCGCCCATGGGCCAACCTATTTTTCGCCCATGGGCGAGATGTTTTAATATCCATCTAAGTTAGTCGAACTAAGTCAATATGAGTTGAATTTTGTTTCATGGTACTTATAAACATACACTCATTCATTTACAACCTCCAAAACATGGAAAATCATGTATTTTAGTAAAGCCAATATTCTCGCCCATGGGCCAAAATGTGTTTCGCCCATGGGCGAGATTTTTTAACATCGCTCTAAGTTAGTCAAATGGAGTCAAAATGAGTTGAATTTTGTTTCAAGGTACTTATAAACATACACTCATTCATTTACAACCTCCAAAACATGGAAAATCATGTATTTGATTAAAAGCCAATATTCTCGCCAATGGGCCAAAATGTGTTTCGCCCATGGGCGAGATTTTTAATATCGCTCTAAATTAGTCAAATTAAGTTAAAATGAGTTGAAATTTGTGTCATGATGCTTATAAACATACACTCTTTCATTTACAACCTCAAAAACATGGGAAAACATGTATTTTGAGTAAAGGTCAATATTCTCGCCCATGGGCCAACCTATTTTTCGCCCATGGGCGAGATTTTTTAACATCGTTTTAAGTTAGTCGAATTAAGTCAATATGAGTTGAATTTTGTTTCATGGTACTTTTAAACATACCCTCATTCATTTACAACCTCCAAAACATGGAAAAACATATATTTTGAGTAAAAGTCAATATTCTCGCCCATGGGCCAAACTGTTTTTCGCCCATGGGCGAGATTTTTTAATATCGCTCTAAATTAGTCGAATTAAGGCAAAATGAGTTGAAATTTGTTTCATGATGCTTACAAACATACACTCATTCATTTACAACCTCCAAAACATGAATTCTGATCGAAATTGAACATTCTCGCCCATGGGCCTGCCCATGGGCGAGCGAGTTTAAATTTAAAGTTTTCGAAAGATTTTTTTTTCATTTTTTCATCCTTGGCATATATTCATAACCACTGTTTAATTTGGTCAAATCCCTTGTCAGAAAGTGCCCACAGTGCAGAGAGTTTCTGGACTTTTGTGAGTCCAGAATTAAATTGTGACGTGTTTCATTCAAACTATTAATTTTACCTTAGAGACTTGTGCAAGTTTACTATTGTTTCTACGTCTGTGCTATAGAAATATTATACGTCATTACAAATATATAGGAACACCTTTAATTAGTATTCGCATGAATCAGAGAGACAAGGTATCTACTAATTGCGGGGAAACTGTTAGATATATGTGGGTGGAGTTTTGTGCATGGTGCACGTACTACGAGTCTCCATCCACTGGCTGGCCGTGGCTAGCCTGGAGTGGATTATGAAACTGGTCAATAGTTCACGTTCGATCCAGTGTTGACCGTTCAGTACCCTGCTCATCAGCGACTCGCAGGGGAATACAATACACAGATCTCACGGTATTCAGTACACGAGTACATCAATACATATTATTAATACAATCATCAGCAGTACAAACTCAAACATTCTTCGCATTAAAATCGAGTGTGAGTTTTTTAGTATTCTCAGGCCAACGCAGTTATTCTGGTAATTAACTGTGTTTTGTTAACTGAATTCTGGGTTGTTTAAAGCACAATTTTGTCCACGGTCTTGGCGACAGAGAATGCATGCCATTGAGTGTGAGTGTGTCGTGCGGGCTGTCAGCGCAGACCACCTCACAAACCTTAACTAGATACAGGTTTACATGCATGAAGGGTCCACTGAAAAAAGGGCATTACTGAGATAAATACATCTCGACCACTGGTCTATATACACTGAAATAAATCTTGTATTCGACATCTCGACCAGCGGTGAATATACATTGAGATAAATCTTGTATTCGACATGTCGACCAGCGGTCAATATACATTGAGATAAATCTTGTATTCGACATGTCGACCAGCGGTCAATATACATTGAAATGAAGCTTGTATTCGACATGTCGACCAGCGGTCACTATACATTGAGATAAATCTTGCATTCGACATGTCGACCAGCGGTCAATATACATTGAAATGAAGCTTGTATTCGACATCTCGACCAGCGGTCAATATACATTGAGATAAATCTTGTATTCGACATGTCGACCAGCGGTCAATATACATTGAGATAAATCTTGTATTCGACATGTCGACCAGCGGTCAATATACATTAAGATAAATCTTGCATTCGACATCTCGACCAGCGGTCAATATACATTGAGATAAATCTTGTATTCGACATGTCGACCAGCGGTCAATATACATTTAGATAAATCTTGTAATCGACATCTCGACCAGCGGTCAATAGACTTTGAAATGAAGCTTGTATTCGACAAGTCGACCAGCGGTCAATATACTTTGAAATGAAGCTTGTATTCGACATGTCGACCAGCGGTCACTATACATTGAGATAAATCTTGTATTCGACATGTCGACCAGCGGTCAATTTACATTGAAATGAAGCTTGTATTCGACATCTCGACCAGCGGTCAATATACATTGAGATAAATCTTGTATTCGACATCTCGACCAGCGGTCAATATACATTGAAATGAAGCTTGTATTCGACATGACGACCAGCGGTCACTATACATTGAGATAAATCTTGTATTCGACATGTCGACCAGCGGTCAATATACTTTGAAATGAAGCTTGTATTCGACATGTCGACCAGCGGTCAATATACATTGAAATGAAGCTTGTATTCGACATGTCGACCAGCGGTCAATATACATTGAAATGAAGCTTGTATTCGACATGTCGACCAGCGGTCAATATACATTGAAATGAAGCTTGTATTCGACATGTCGACCAGCGGTCAATATACATTGAAATGAAGCTTGTATTCGACATGTCGACCAGCGGTCAATATACATTGAAATGAAGCTTGTATTCGACATGTCGACCAGCTTACCCAATGGGGCCATTCTCACTTACTCACTCTCACTAGATCTTCCACAGTACTATAACATGATCTTATCTTGTACTGCTGCAATTGTCAACTACATGTTATTTTACATCATTACATTACACATTAGTAGTACCCAGTGAGAGGAGATACACAATCTGTATACTCAGTCACAGACAGATCACCAGCATGAAGTCTGGTCTTGAAGGTGAGAAAAAGGTAAATTACTAGTATGTCATGCGAAAATTAATCAATTTATCTGCTAGTGTATTTTGCGAAACAGTTAACACACGGATTTCATCCCTTTCTACGGAAGTCCCAAAACATTTCAAGTAAAGTTAAGTCTACCAGGTTTTTAATCGTAGTATTTTTGTATTTTTAAGGTATGGCTAACTCTCAGCATAAACGCCAGCGACTGAAGGGATTGTGTAAATCCAGCTAGGGTCCACGCTGGTAGCAAAAGTAATTTAAGTCCCATGGACCCTAGTGTGGGGATCTACCTTCTGTTGCTGGCGACCAATAGCCCATTTTTACATTGTATTGTCAAAAAATTTTTCTACTTTTAAAGATATACGCTAGCTAGTTTTAATAAGTCATTTTGTGATAATCTGTCCTTCGTTGACAGGGTTTTATATATTATATGTATGTATTATGAATTTACAACTAGTCACGATGTGGTTGAAATATTGCCGATGTGACTTTAAATGTTAACTCACTCACTCACTCATCCCTTTTCTATAAACAAATGCGTCTAACAAAACCATGTACCGTGTTGTATGTTCCAGAGACTATGTCAGCATGAGGAAGCCGTGGAGTAGATGCCGACGGGGTGTGGCGAGGGCGTGGCGCTATCTGAACAGGAGATTCAGCATCAACGTGATGCTGTGTGTGTGCATCACCGCATCCCTCGTCATCATGCTGGTCAACATACACGGTAACAATACCGCGCCATATGGCATCATGTATGGGATACAGAGGATGGTGACCTCACGATGTAGCACGAACACATCTTCACTGAATACGTACAGTAGTTGGCCTTAAGTGAGTCATCATTAATGCAATTCCCATGTTAGTAAACTCTTGCAAGAATAATTTTCATAATTTAGTTTCGGTCGAAACTTTTAATACTTATCTACCAGCTGGGAAATCATCTCAGCTATACATACACATACTTTCCATTCAATTTTCCGATTATTATTAAGAAAACTGCAGCTATTTAAACAAAATGTATCAGACATACCAATCAGGTTTAACATTGCTGTCTATGGGATAGATTAAAAGTTGTACTTATATATGGTGCTTAATCAGGTGTCATTCGATAACTAATCAACGGAAACATGAAAGAAAATTATGTACACGTAGCTGAAGATGATTTCCAGGATGTTTGCACAATGTCAAAATAAAATGACTTCTACTCAATTTGCGAACATTATGCTTGCAACAGTTAATAAACATGTAGTCTATGGAAATTTCACTAATGATGACTCACTTATGGCCAACTACTGTATACATAACACAAAGAATAGGGCGTCAAAGTATCAATACAGTGTGTGAAATAACCACTGGCCCGCCAGCCTGTGGCCAGTAAAAATCCAGTCGGGCCAGTAAATCTCCACAGCCACTGGCCCGAATTGCTAGTGAATTTTCATGGGGTCATTTTGTAAATATGTCACTCTCTCGAACTTGTTAAGTTATAATACATTTTTAAATCATGCAGAATTATGGCCTGATTAAGATGTTCATGATATTAGCAACTTAATGATGAAATCCGTGTCATGCCGACAATATCTTATTCTCACCTATTTTTGTAATCTTTTGTGTCTACACTCAAATTTGGGGCTAGTGAATTATTGTGTAGGCTAGTAACTTTCAGGCAGAGCTAGCCCGACTGGCTAGCAAATTATTTCGTATCAATACCTTTGTCACTCATTTGGATTCCGCGTGGTGTACCACTCTTTGGACTATTCATGGTAACTCCTACACTTACGAACTGCATTGTGGGATCTTCCGGCCATGGTGAACATGATCAAGCCACTTTATAGACTCGAGCCTCATGGGCAGCTCTGTAGTATTAGGTTCCCTGTTGTTAGTTGGTAGGTCAAACTAGCGTCAGCTCGCATGAAGGACAAGCGAGTACACGCAGGTATAATACGTTACTACACATCTTTTGGTTTACATGGTCTGTGAAGCTGATGCAGACAGCAGATGTTCCACAGGGTGTAGTGTGTGCACGTGTAGCCCTACATCCCTGTTCTTTGTGATCTGGTTACCATGGCAACATGCACATTGCGTGTCAAATGCACTCCTAGTCCCATCTAGCTTTAATCCAGCACTTCAGGAGCAATCTGTGACCACATATACCTTTCGCCATACGTCAGATAACACAGTCAGATGTGTCTCTATCTGCATTATGTCGATCTGTCGTAAACTAATGTGAGTGACATCAAATAAATATGGGCTTCTCTTTACAGAGTCCCAGAATTTACCAGTTAGTCATGAGCTCAAAGGTCGCTTTAGTGACGTCATGGCAATGTTCCGGAATCATACAGTAAGTACCAAATCCACTGACGTCACGTAGTAAAACACGATTTGGGTGAATCTTCAATGAATATTCATGAAACATATATCTCATGACGGAATGGCTACATATTGTTTGTCCTCAGTTGCATGGACATATCGTTAATAGGCATACCGAAAGATCTAGACCAAGAATACATGATAGACAGACTGACGCATTCCGCGTGACCATCTTATATTCCGGGTATGTGAGGGGTTGGCTGTAGGGTGGACATGGTGGGAATGGGGTATGCACGCCCGGAATTTACTGGAAAATAGTTTTAATGGTGGAACATATTAAGATTGCCTCGACTGTTCTTTTCAGACGAAACGAATCAATGTTTTGAAGCAGCGTGTCTCCATTATAACGTGGGATAACTGCAAGCAAGATTATGACTAATACTAGCCTAAGTTCCTGACCTAGTTTGTGATATACGTCACTTCCGTTGTTCTTCCATGACGATTATGAAATGATTATGAAAAGAGACGATCAACTCTGGTGTTGCACTGAGCTATACACGTAGCGCCTTCTCTTGGACAATAGCCCAAAACGTGCAATACAAATATTGTTGTATCATTTACGACTCACCTTTGAATTTGTTTAGCCCTGTGTGTAACATTTGCTCCGTCAATTACCAATATTGTCCCGATGAGGACACGACGGCTTGTTTGTAAACCAGGCGCGGCAACATCCAGGTGTTGATTACCAAACAAACAACAAACCTTTGTCCAGGTCAGCTGACCCACAAGATAGGGCCTATATTCATTCCAGGCCAACCTGTCTCGTCGCCCAACTATAAAGATGTCTGACCACTGACGTGAAGCTGAAGGTACACAGTCAGGTTAATGTTAATACCCAACTTGCATTGTGGCCAACTTGTCAGATCGCCGGCTGACAGGTACCCGTGAGGTGATACATGTATAGTTATGTGATTATTCATTGTCATCTGTCTTACGCATCCTTGAGGGGAAAATGGTATAGTTGAATTCGCTAAACCGTTTAGATCATCCGAACAGCACAAATAGATAGATTAAATGGAAACTTATATGGACATATATGTTCTTGTTACTTACTAGTAATGCTGACGTAAATATTCCGATTGTATTTTATATTTTTCAAAAAATACCTTTTTTGGGCAAGAATATTATTTCGTAAAGCAGTTTGGTGCACGCCCAGTGGACGGCATGCATATTGTTTGTAAGAACTAAAGATGCTGTTGGACGGGACTACGGTCAGGCTCGGTGACGGCGCTGATTTCTTACCATAGCACCCCGGATCCTTGTGATCGTTGTGGTCGATGTGATCGTTGTGATAGTTGTGGTCGTTGTGATCATTGTGATCGTTGTGGTCGTTGTGATCGTTGTGGTCATTGTGATCGTTGTTCACAATATCAGTCACTAGGCTGCCTGGCGCAGACTCCATGATATATGTTTATTGATTTACCGACATATTGTTGAAATAGTGCTGCCATAAACAAAACGAAAGAAAACGAAGGGATTTGTTTCGAATGAAAACAGTTTGCATGCCGTCAGTTAGACAAGCAGAGTTAGCTCCCTTCACGACCCCCCCTACTAATCTTGCTGGACAAATATGACTCTCACAATGAGGGTTTAAGCTCACACAATGTACGAAAACTGCATGTCTTGTGTTAAAAGCCTAGGAGGACAGAACGATAAATACGGTCCTTCATTCAACTATTGCACTTTATGTTCTGGTAACACTGTCGTGGTATACTTGATATATATGTGCGTTTTATAGTAGTAATCTGTAGTCGGCGAAGTCGTGAATCTATGTTACTTCTTGCCGAAACCTTGGTACCAAAATTGTCACTATCATAGAACTACGAAGGTACCTCATTACTTAAATTGGCAGGACGCCTTGTCGTATTTTTAACAGCTACATTTCACAGTATATTACATACATAGTTGCACATAGAGTTCATGTAAATTCTAAGTATTTATTTTGGCAGGAAACTGTCTTCGGAGGTGAATCATGTTCCATGTTCTACACTGTTCATTCACCAAAGCCTTATCTTCCTAAATATAGCACTTAAGATTGAATGCGAACTGGATCTATGTCTTAATGTGAAATATGCGGACGACGCTGCAGACATTGCTTTATTGAATTGTTCTCACGCCTCGGGGTAGCCAAGTGGTTAAAGCGTTGGCTCGTCACGCCGAAGACCCGAGTTCGATTCCCCACATGAGTACAATGTGTGAAACCCATTTCTGGTGTCCCCCGCCGTCATATTGCTGGAATATTGCTAAAAGCGGCGTAAAACCATACTCAATCACTCTCAAGAAGCTGCTGTCGATCAGAAATCTCTTATCTTACAGATTGGTGTCAGAACAAATATATTCTCTTAAATGTTAAGAAAACAAAATAAATGATATTTGATGTTATCTTATCTTATCTAAACACCATAACCGAAGACCCGCGTTCGATTTCCCACATGGGTACAATGTGTGAAGCCCATTTCTGGTGTCCCCCGCCGTGATGTTGCTGGAATATTGCTAAAAGCGGTGTAAAACCATAATCACTCACCCACTCTTTCATGTCATCTATGTATGTTAGAGTTATGTAGAAGGTGTTGATTAACTGATGAATATGTTATGTGATTTTTTATCTTTGCAGCACAGCACCCAAGGATTCCAGATCAAAGAAGTTAAGAAGGAGAACCTGAGTTACTACGACCTGTTTCCGGTAGGCCGACGCTTTATGGTCAGGGAGCAGCAAGTGCAGGATGGGTGTCGGGGACGGGAGACGGAACTCAGAGGGTTGACCTCGGAGAAGTGGGCATTGGAGCGGATAGAGGTGGACACTGCCCGGGGAACATTGTACTGTCCACTGCTCAAGGTCGGTTCAACATACTGGAGGAGAATATTCTATGCAATGAGACAAAATGCAACAATAAACACTCCCTATGACATCAGCATCAACAAAGCGCTGATGTCGAAACGAGAGACGCTGCAGAAACTGCTACCTTTGAATAGCTCATCAACACAACAGTACTTGAAAGAATCGGTCAATATAATGTTTGTTCGTGAGCCATTCTCGAGGTTAATCTCAGGATACGTGGACAAGTTGTTCGCGCCAAATCCCTACTTTTGGACTCACATCGGCAAATTCATCATATCAAATTACAGGAAAGATCCGAGTCCACAAAGTCTTCGCTGTGGCCATGACGTCACGTTCCCTGAGTTTGTGCAATATGTGGTGGACACGGAAGCAAGGAATGACACCCATCGGGACGCACACTTCACCCCCACATATGACCAGTGCAAACCCTGTCAGGTGCCCTACAACATCATCGGCAAGATGGAAACATTCAAGGATGACACAGCATTCATACTGAACGCTCTTGGGTACAACGTCAGTTCAAATTCGCTGAAGTTTTGGTCATCGAAAGCCGAAGAGGACGCGGTCATTGATTCAACGCTTAGTCCTTTTGGGTGGAAAATGAACATTCAAAAGTGTATGTCATTTTACGAAGCAGCTAAACGTATCTGGCACAAAATGCAAATTCGGGGAATTGTGAGGAAGGATTATGCAATGCCTTTCACTGAAAGGAGTCTCAAGACGACATCCTCCCGGCAATTTATCAAAGCTCTGTTAAACGGGCGGGGTTCAGATGATGGCCATAGTTTTCTTAAGCATCAAAAACAGGAAGTCTTACAGAGAGCATTTCAGCTTGTTCCACAGGACGACCTTGAGAAAATCAGAAAATTATTCAAGCCTGATTTTGAACTATTTGGATATGACATGTACCCAAAGCATATCTTTCCAGATAATCCGCCACACTCGGGAAGTAATTGGTTGTTTAATTTATCAAGTGTATGATGAGTGTCTGTGTATCTATCCACACTGTCGGTTGCTATTTTTTGAACATACAGTTTGCTCTCTACAAGTATGTGTTAATAAATTAAGTTTGAGGTATTTTTGAACAACACCTCACTTACACACGGCCTGTCAGGTTGTGGTAATGTAAGTCTCAAGTGAAATTCTCTCACTTGATGCTCGTCAAGCTGTAACCCTCATCAGGTAGAACCTGGGACTATATTAATAGGCCCTATGCACGACTCACAAACGCAGCTCTACACAATCAATATTTGTACACACAAGACGTCTACGCCCCCCGTGCAGGAACACTAAAGGAAAGAATTTCTTCACCTGCTTCCAAACTGTATTTATCTGTCTATAAAAGCAATCGACACTTATCTTACCCAGGGTCTATATACATTCATCTGCTCAGCTGATTTGTGAATCGTTCCCAAATAAAATCGCCCCTGGATCGCTGTAGAGAGGTTTATGCAATTTTATGCCGTACCTGCAATCACTCGTTACTGGTCCAAGATACGTTCTCAAAACCTCAACATGACGTCATAACATCCTTAATTGTAGAAGAATATATACAGCATGTCTGTAGACGTTGGAATCTGGAACAAGGGGAGCCACTGACTGCAAGCTGAGGTCGCTATATCGTTTTAGTACCAGTGGATCATCGACCACTCAGAGAACTATAAATTGTGTGTACCAGAGGTACAGAATGTACATATTGTAAAATGTCCTGAGAACATATTCCATTTTAATATGTCTTGTCTTATGTGCCTGTTTGTGATTAATTCATAACACCTAAAACACTGATACAACTCTCAGTAAAAAGATGTATATTTTCACAAGGTCATGATTTATATATAGCCATCACTGGTTCATGGGTCAAAAGTAGTTCCTATGCAAAGTAGACAAATCTAAATGAGGTCAGGTCTGCTGTCTTGTCCTTTCCTTTCAAATGCTGAAGATCTGCAACAGTACCTCCAACAGCAGGCAAATGAGACAAGACATATTAAAATAGATTATTTTTCCAGAACGTTTTACAGTAGGTAAATTCTCTCTGGGCGTGGGTGGAATCCTGTCTGTATGGTGGCTATTTGAATTTGTTAAATTTGCCGAATTGCTTTATCCTTTGACATCAAGCTGTTCCGTGTCGAGCATGGACTTGCACATCCCACAACCTGTTGCTGCCAAGACTCATCGTGGTACTGCCAGTCTGTTGGACGTATCAGCACATGTGAGGTATACACTCTTAAAAACAGCAATCTTCCTCTGTTATTCTAATATGGACCAAACTACCGTGACAAGTCTCCTGTAGCGAGAACATTCGATTACAACTTTTACACCATTATGGATGCTGTTTAAGCATATGCTAAAATGGACCAATAGAGAAGAGTAACCTGCTGACCTCTCACTCTCCCAGAGTGGTCACGTCAGGGTGGAATGATAGCACTGATGGAACGCAGACACTGATGAAGAGGCAAGAGAACTGGTACATACCCATTCTGTCCCCGCTAGCTGCCATGCAAAGCTATTGTTCCCACGAATAAGATCTCAGATGCCATAAATAATATTGCATTAGTGTTCACAAATTAAAGCCAGGAACGACTCCGCCCCAAACCATGCATCAGTAGTTTCAGTACTATCAAATGCGCGTCCCCATGCGATTCAACCGGATTCCAAACTCTCCACAACAATTTGCACAATAAGTGATACATTGCCGGATCAGTCACCTGCACCACCCAATCCCACTCTCCCATATACAATGAACAATAAGACTGAATACAGAAAACGTATTTAAAACAAGGAAAATAGAAACCATGTCAATTTTCAAAATTGCAAAGGATTTGCTGGAATTTTAACCATCTGAGAAAGAAGCCAAATTAAAGAATGTTAAAGCATGTCGCGTTTCAACCTTAGACATGACTATCCCTTATGACAAACTTGATCCATGGGGTATTTGTATTATAAACATGAAACTATGTTACTTATTTAAATAATTGATATGAAGTCTAGATCATTAATACTGGTAATTAAGACATAATGGGAGACAAATTATAACATGATTAATACTATCTTCAAGGGAAACATTCAGTAACTAGGGAAGGAAAGGTCGGAGACATGATGGTAGATTGGTGCATTTAGTACAGTCGGGAGCCCCAGCAAGGAGAGGTGATTGTAGATCTCTGCCAAGTAGGTTTAGGTTAAAGAAGCCACCTGTGTTATCGGGGTATGGGCAGCAGGGTCTGGCACCTTGGTGATAGTAAGACAGAAATGGTGGGAAGGGGGAGAGTGAGTGAGTGAGTTTTGTTTTGCGCCGCACTTCGGAATATTCCAGCTATATGGCGGCGGTCTGTAAATAATCGAGTCTGGACCTAATAATCTAGTGATCAACAGCATGAGAATTGATCTGAGCAATTGGGAACAGAGGACATGTGTCAACCAAGTCAGCGAAGTCTTAAGGAAGTACGAGGGCATACCGTAGTTCCGGTAAAGGAACGCCATCCCAGGTGTGGGATACTGACAGCTAAAAGGACAATTACCGCCAGGTAAGGGCGTTGTAAGAACACCTTGGACAAATGTTACTTAACAGGGCGAACATAGATATATTTACATCTGGACAGGTTCGGTACTATTTGTCAATAATGAAAGCAAATTTCACCTGAAAACAATGAGCGAAATGCTGAAATTCCGCATTGATAACATTCTAGGTATCTATGATATCAGGATAGATCGCTTTGTATCTGTATGACATAAGGCTGGATCACTAGGTATCTGTATGACAAAGGATAGATAGTATCTATGTATCATAAGCTACTAGGTATCTGTATGACATAAGGTTGGATCACTAGGCATGTGTATGAAATAAGGCTGGATCACTTGGTATCTGTATGACATAAGGCTGTTTCACTTGGTATCTGCATGACATAAGGCTGGAATACTAGTTATCCTATGATATAAGGCTGGATCACTTGGTATCTGTATGATATAAGGCTGCATCACAAGGTATCTGTGTGACATAAGGCTGGATCACTAGGTATCTGTATGACATAAGGGTGGAGCACTAGGTATCTATGATATATAGATAGATCGCTATGTATCTGTATGACATAAGGCTGGAGCACCTGGTATCTGTATGACATAAGGCTGGAGCACTAGGTATATGTATGACATAAGGCTGGAGCACAAGGTATCTGTATGACATAAGGCTGGATCACTAGGTATCTGTATGACATAAGACTGGATCAATAGGTATCTGTGTGACATAAGGCTGGATCACTAGGTATCTGTAGGACATAAGGCTGGATCATTAGGTATCTGTATGACATAAGGCTGGATCACTAGGTATCTATATGACATAAGGTTGGATCACTAGGTATCCTATGACATAAGGTTGGAGCGCTAGGTATCTGTATGACATAAGGCTGGATCATTAGGTATCTAAATGACATAAGGCTGGAGCACTAGTTATCTGTATGACACAAGGCTGGATCACTAGGTATCTGTATGACATAAGGCTGGAGCGCTAGGTATCTGTATGACATAAGCCTGGAGCACTAGTTATCTGTATGACACAAGGCTGGATCACTAGGTATCTGCATGATATAAGGCTGGAGCGCTAGGTATCTGTATGACATAAGGTTGGATCACGAGGTATCTGTATGACATAAGGTTGGATCACTAGGTATCTGTATGACATAAGGTTGGAATACTACAAGGTATCCTATGATATAAGGCTTGATCACTAGGTATCTGTATGACATAAGGCTGGATCACTAGGTATCTGTATGACATAAGGCTGGATCACTAGTTATCTGTATGACATAAGGCTGGATCAGTAGGTATCTGTATGACATAAGGCTGGAGCACTAGGTATCTGTATGACATAAGGCTTGATCACAAGGTATGTGTATGACATAAGGCTGGATCACTAGGCATGTGTATGAAATAAGGCTGGATCACTAGGTATCTGTATATCATAAGACTGGAGCACTAGGTATCTATGATATAAGGATAGATCGATATGTATCTGTATGACATAAGGCTGGAGCACCTGGTATCTGTATGACATAAGGCTGGAGCACTAGGTATCTGTATGACATAAGGCTGTTTCACTTGGTATCTGCATGACATAAGGCTGGATCATCTGGACTCTGTATGACAAATGGCTGGATCACCAGGTATCTGTCTGACATAAGGCTGGATCATTAGGTATCCTATGATATAAAGCTGGATCACTAGGTATCCTATGACATAAGGCTGGATCACTAGGTATCCTATGATATAAGGCTGGATCACCTGGTATCCTATGATATAAGGCTGGATCACTAGGTATCCTATGATATAAGGCTGGATCACCTGGTATCTGTATGATATAAGGCTGAATCACTAGGTATCCTATGATATAAGGCTGGATCACCTGGTATCTGTATGACATACGGCTGGATCACAAGGTATCTGTATGAAATAAGGCTGGATCACCTGGTATCTGTATGACATAAGGCTGGATCACTTGGTATGTGTATGACATAAGGCTGGATCACTTGGTATGTGTATGACATAAGGCTGGAGCACCTGGTATCTGTATGAAATAAGGCTGGATCACCTGGTATCTGTATGACAAAAGGCTGGATCTCTAGGTATCTGTATGACATAAGGCTGGATCACTAGGTATCCTATGATATAAGGCTGGATCACTTGGTATCTGTATGAAATAAGGCTGGATCACTAGGTATCTGTATGACATAAGGCTGGATCACTAGGTATCTGTATGACATAAAGCTGGATCACTAGGTATCTGTATGACATAAGGCTGGATCACTAGGTATCTGTGTGACATAAGGTTGGATCACTAGGTATCTGTATGACATAAGGCTGGATCACTTGGTATCTGTATGACATAAGACTGGATCAATAGGTATCTGTGTGACATAAGGTTGGATCACTAGGTATCTGTATGACATAAGGCTGGATCACTTGGTATCTGTATGACATAAGACTGGATCAATAGGCATCTGTGTGACATAAGGTTGGATCACTAGGTATCCGTATGACATAAGGCTGGAATACTAGGTATCCTATGATATAAGGTTGGATCACTAGGTATCTGTATGACATAAGGCTTGATCACTAGGCATCTGTAGGACATAAGGCTGGATCATTAGGTATCTCTATGACATAAGACTGGATCACTAGGTATCTGTATGACATAAGGCTGGGTCATTAGGTATCTCTATGACATAAAGACTGGATCACTAGGTATCTGTATGACATAAGGCTGATCACCCTGGTATCACTGTATGACATAAGGCTGCTGGATCACTTCTAGTATCTGTATGACATAAGACTGGATCACTAGGTATCTGTATGACATAGGGCTGGAGCACTAGTTATCTGTATGGCATTAGGCTGGATCACCTGGTATCTGTATGACATAAGGCTGGATCTCACTAGGTATCTGAACGACATAAGGCTGGATCATTAGGTATCTGTACTATGACAAAGGATAGATCGCCTATGCTATCTGTATGACATAAGGCTGGATCACTAGGTATCATGTATGACATAAGAGCTGGATCACTAGGTATGTGTATGACATAAGGCTGGATCACTAGGCATGTGTATGAAATAAGGCTTGATCACTTGGTATCTGTATGACATAAGGCTGTTTCACTTGGTATCTGCATGACATAAGGCTGGATCATCTGGTATCTGTATGACAAATGGCTGGATCACTAGGTATCTGTATGACATAAAGGCTGGATCACTAGGTATCCTATGACATAAAAGGCTGGATCACCCACCGGCCATCTGTATGATATAAGGCTGGATCACCTAGGTATCCTATGATATAATGCTGGATCACTAGGTATATACTATGACATAAGGCTGGATCACTAGGTATATGTATGACATAAAGAGCTGGATCACTAGGTATCCTATGATATCAAGGCTGGATCCACTAGGTATCCTATGATATAAGGCTGGATCACCTGGTATCTGTATGATGATATAGGCTGGATCACTAGGTATCCTATGATATAAGGCTGGATCACCTGGTATCTGTATGACATATACGGTGGGATCACTAGGTATCTAAATATGACATAGGGCTGGATCACTAGGTATCCTATGATATAAGTTCTGGATCACTAGGTATCCTATGATATAAGGCTGGATCACCTGGTATCTGTATGATATAAGGCTGGATCACTAGGTATCCTATGATATAAGGCTGGATCACCTAAGTATCTGTATGACATAATGCAGAATTGATCACAAGGTATCTGTATGACATAAGGCTGATCACTAGGTATCCTATGATATAAAAGGCTGGATCACTAGGTATCCTATGATATAAGGGCTGGATCACTAGGTATCCTATGATATAAGGCTGGATCACCTGGTATCTGTATGGACATACGGTGATCACTAGGTATCTGTATGACATAGGGCTGGATCTTCAGGTATCCTATGATATAAGGCTGGATCACTAGTATCCTATGATATAAGGCTGAATCACCTGGTATCTGCAGGAGATATAAGGCTTGATACCAGGGTATCCTATGGATATAAGGTTGATCACCTGGTATATGTATGACATAAGGCTGGATCACAAGGTATCTGTATGATATAAGGCTGGATCACTAGGTATCCTATGATATAAGGTGGATCACTAGGTATCCTAGGACATAAGGCTGGATCACTAGGTATATAATATGACATAAGGCTGGATCACTAGGTATGTATGATATGATGATAAGGCTGGATCACCCACCACTATCTGTATGAAATAAGGCTGGATCACCTGGTATGTGTATGACATAAGGCTGGATCTCTAGGTATCTGTATGACATAAGTGGATCACTAGGTATCCTATGATATAAGGCTGGAGCACTTGGTATGTGTACAGAAATAAGGCTGGAGCACTTGGTATCCTATGACATACGGCGGGATCACAAGGCATATAATAGCACATTTCAACACATACTCAATTTACATGTGATTAATGTGTTCATATGTTACAGTAGGTACACATATTACATTTCAATTCATAAAGATTACATAACATAACTAAATATATTATATTGCACGGTTGTATACGGCAGCTTCAGATCTCTCAGTCTCGACACGTTCACATTTTGAGACTATATCGAAACCAAAATCATATATGTTGGGCAACACTCGAGTCTGGTGTTGAACAAACACTTGTCTCAAAGGCATACCTTCAATCAGCACAAGCCCCGCCCTTCAAACAATCCCCACCTACCCGTCAGCCAGGTTTGTGTGGACAGGCACTGCAGGTACTGGGTATCACGCCGCTACATTACGGCAATCCATGTTGTCATGTCTACAAGAGAACATTTTCAAGTCCACTATGGATACGGAAGGAAGTGAACATGTGCTGCTTCGTGTTTGTTGTCTGACTACGAGTACACGATTGTTTCAGGACGAGAACGAGGCCAAGAATGAGGTCAGTACGAGTTGCTCATTCACATGTCGTGTTGATGTTTTGCCGGACGAGTGAGTTGGAGCATGTCGTCGGAGGATGTCGGTATAGCGGCTGTACTTAGTAAACCTCCCTCGCACCCACCCGTCTGTAATTCTCTATACCACTACACAGAATTTGTCCCCTGGTGGAGCAGAGGGCTGTCGTGCTCGTAGTGGAGGGAATGATTGGATTCTAACACCGAATGGAGGCTTATAGGATGTCTATGTTACAAGGGAGGGTGCTCCCTATGCATATAGTTTACACAGTTTGTTTAGGAGAGCGATGACAGTTGGAGGCAACAAACCTATAACGAAAACCCACATATAAACTACGAGTAATCGTCACAACAAATATCCCTTTATTACGTCTCACAGTGAGGCTGGAGAGCCCAGGTAAATATTAAAGAGAAGCAGCTCCGGGTACGCCAGCCGTGTCATTGTTTTGTTCGTAAAACGGAATTGGTTGTGCAAACCAGTTTTGTAGCACTGTGGTAGACTTTGTAATACATGGAATTATGATAGTTTTCAAACAGAACTCTGGGCTTGAATCGCCACGAACCACGGCTCTACTCCCTATAACGAGAGTACGTGCTCACTTGAGACTCAGATGAACAACCTTTGGGTGCTCTTTGTGTACACTTCGAGGACCACACCTAAAGGATATTGCCAAAAGCTTCCTCACATGCCTTGTCATCTGTCTCTGTCACTACGGGCGTATTCCAAACCATGAAACCATGCACAACATCTGAATCATAGCACAAAGACACAGAGGAAGAAGAGTGAGAGAGAGAGAGAGAGAGAGAGAGAGAGAGAGAGAGAGAGAGAGAGAGAGAGAGAGGAGAGAGAGAGAGAGAGAGAGAGAGAGAGAGAGAGAGAGAGAGAGAAAGAGAGAGAGGAGAGAGAGAGAGAGAGAGCAAGAGAGAGAGGGAGAGAGAGGGAGAGAGAGAGAGAGAAATGTATCGTGGTGTATCAGCTATGGAGCTAGTCTTATCATTTTCAGACCCTGACCCTTACAAATAGACAACGATCATAATGTTTTAATTGAATTGAATTGAGTTGGTCTGTTGGTTTAAAAGGACATGTCGCGCTGACCCTTTATGGTAATGCAATCAGACATGATATATAACAATAGTCGGAACAAAGAAATTTCCTATCACAAAATAACTTTGCTTTTTCTATTGCTAACGAAATAACAAAAATGTATCTGTTTAAAAATTTCCGCATTCTATGAAGCAGACTATGCGTTGAGTTTAGCGAACCGAGTTGTGTCCTAATGGGCAAAACAACCAAGGATCTTTTGCTGAAGAATTATTTGCAATGTAACCAAGTTTTGAGGAAAATATGCCCGAAAAATATCTGTATCTTATAACTCCGCCCAGTTGTCCGTACTGAGATGTACCTGTCCATGGTATGGCGACTTTTCCAGGACACGTGAAATGTCATCTCATGATCACCTACAGATAGGGTATACTTAGGGCAAATCTATTACTTTAAATATTGGACAAGACAGGACACAACGTCCTTTTACAGATATCTATGAGAACAGTCTGGATAATAGTCTCTCGTACAGACCCTGAAGCAAATATATCCAAGAAAGCCCACGCAAGTCTAGAAAATGTGGCAAGTCTAGATTTCCCTCAGCTTCAGCTTCTGAAAATGAAGAAAGTCTTAGGGCTCCGTTTCATTATATATATATTTTTTTACTATGAACTTTTTTTCAGTAAAATATGTTCATTTCAGAGACTAGAACCCTCAAGTTATCAATAGTCTGTTTGCAGTGAAAAAATGTACCGATGAATTTCACTTTAAAACAAAAGTAAATCGAATAAAGTGAAAATATGATTGTGAATCCTCATAATTTTCACTTAATTGAATGATTTAAATTCAGAATTTTATTCAACTTAACATAAAGTTGTTTAAAAAAACGATCATGAGTTTCAAACCGTTAGTTGTTGGTTTGTTATTACAAGGGGGATGCACATTAGATGAAACACTTAGAATAAGTATGGTTGGTCTAAGCTAACGCTCATCACGTACCGCACGCAATTTGTTTCACTGTTCCATCTACTGCGCTCACCCCTTGTAATACAAACCAATAATAGCGATTTGAAACTATGATAGTTTGTTAAACATCTTTTATCCTAAGATGAATAAAATTTGAGATTTAAATGTTCAATTGGCAAGGTAAAATAAAGAGAATTCGCAATCTTAATGTCACTTTATTTGATTCACTTTTTTTGTTTAAAGCTAAATTCATCGGTACCGTTTTCACTGCAAACAGACTATATACACTGTGCAATTACCCATAAGGTAGCTGTATCGTGAATCGTGGTTTGTCATTTCCAGATACCACCAGTCCGCCATCGTATGACGAGGTGATACTGGCGGACGCTACTGAGAAGAACGAGGAACCGTATCTAGCCAACATAGATCATCACTTTTACTGTCCTTGTGGGAAATGACCATCCTTGGTAACAAGATGAGTCTGCCATCTCCAGTGTGGGTCCCCAGACAACTGTTCTGTGACATTGCCGAGTATAACGTCCCACAACAGTGATACAGTAGTGTCAGTGTGTAAGTTGAATGGCACGTGTTATGTTTTTCTGTCCGGTCTTCATATCAGCAGACAGTCACCATTCACTCACGAATATATCGGCACCACACTAAACGGTTCTGTTGTATTCCGGGTTGGCAACATCATATAAATTGAGTTCA